>NW_005434630.1:0-230 GCF_000315625.1 Guillardia theta CCMP2712
TTTGTTTCCCTTGCTTGGCCATTTCCTTTGCCTCTTGGATGTTTCTATGAGATTCTTTTGCTAGTTGGAGTCGGATCCTGATTCCCCTCCCTTCGAGTTTCTTCATGCAAGTGAGTAACCGATCATGTAAGTCCTCCAGCAGTTCGTCTTCGTATCGCATGGTATCCATTCGCAACGTATTTGTCATAAAGCGGTGGAAACGTGTGGACTGGTACAGTATTGTGACTTGA
>NW_005434630.1:554-3954 GCF_000315625.1 Guillardia theta CCMP2712
GTGTGCCTAACTAGTATCCATAACTCCTCTGCAGTCTTCGTCAATCCCCTATTCCCTGTTTGCCAGAAGTTTGCTGCATAGGCTATTTGAGCGCCTTTCGGGACCCGGCTGATAATTTCAAAACCTTCTGGTATCTCATCAATGTTATTCTTCCATCCTATCAGAATGACATGTATTGTATCCAGGATTTGTTCACGAAATCTCTTTTGTTTGTCCGTCCAAACCACCACTCTGTGCAGTTCCCTTGCTCTCTTCTTGTCCAGAGCCTGGGGATGTGTGTGTAGGGTAGGCCAGTTACGAAATGTACTGATGTCGCATGCTGTAATTTCCGCTAGATGTTGTAAAAACTCGTATGCCAATGGTTGTGTTGTTTCTTGGCGAACCTCTGATACTACCTCCTCGAGTTGTTGCCACCATGCTGTAGCATCTGTTTCGCCGTCTAAACCCTAAACCCTAAAACCCTAAACCCTAGTAGTAGTAGTAGTAGTAGTAGTTGAGTTTATTAGAATGCTAGGTAGGTTGCATGGCTTGTTTTCACCTTGCTCTATTCTAGTCTAACAGGGATCTCGTGACCTGGCAGTTCGGCCCGACTTGGCTGGCCCCTATGGCAGCCGTGCTTCTGCTCTGCTCCCTCCTCTGATATACTTCAGTGGTCTTCCCCGGCCTCAGCCAGTGGCGTTTTCTCCGCCGGCCTTGGCCTGGGACGTCCGTGCTTTACTTGTGTTGCTTTCTCGGCTCCGACACACCTTTGCGGTCTCGGCCGGCCTTCGGCCAGTGAGTGGCTGATGGATGAGGTGGCAAGTGGGTTGTGGATGGGTCCCTGGGACTCACGTCCCTTAACCCGGGCCTCGGTCCGGACCGGGCCCGAGAGCCCGGCCGGCCTTCGCCCGGCCTCCCCCTCCCCCACCGGCTTACCTGCCCTTACCTTCGTTGCTTGCCCCATGTCCACTCTTGTCCACCTCTAAGACTTGACTCGAGCCTCAAGCGCGCGAGAGGCCTGCGCCAGCCTCCTCCTCCACGCCCTCGCCCTCCTCAGCCTCCATGTCGACTTCCTCCCTCATCATCAGCCGCAGTCGGTCTTGCTTGTCGACCTTTCCCGTGCAGCTCAACCCATGGTGCTCAGCAAATTTACTGATCGCAAGAAACAAGAGGCTCTCCTGCTCGAGCGCATCAGTCGCTGCTGCCCTTGGAGAGAAGGCGCTGCCCCTCCTCGCTGCCTTGTTCCCTTGCACCCGTGTCCAGCGCTGCTCGCCGAGGTATGCTCTGAGCTTTTCTTTCAACATGTTTCGCTTCGATCCCAACGTCGGCGTGGCTGCCCAAGCTCCGAGCGTCATGAACTCTACGTTGCCCGGCGAGCAGAAGGTGTCATGCAGCTTGCCAACACTCTTGTCTAGCTCCAGGGAGATCGGCTTGCCAGCTAGCAGCTCCTCCTCTGATGTCTCCAAGAGCATCGTCGAGAGGTCGAGCAAGACCTGTTGATCGACTG
This sequence comes from Guillardia theta CCMP2712, assembly GCF_000315625.1. Taxonomy (NCBI): domain Eukaryota; class Cryptophyceae; order Pyrenomonadales; family Geminigeraceae; genus Guillardia; species Guillardia theta. Next base: position 2,041 of record NW_005434630.1, read on the forward strand.
GCCCTGACGGCGACGCTGCTTCCATGGTGATCCTGTCGATGTCGCTGAGCTCCAGCCATCCAGCGCCTTGCTGCTGCCCTTGGGGCTCTTGGGCTTGCTCCTCGCTGCTCGGGCTCCTCTCCTCCTCATGCTGAGAGCTGAGCTTAAAACCCACCGCCTCCAGCTTGACTTCTAGGATCCCTTCCAAGTAGAAGGGCATGTCGTCAATCAAGCGTCGAGCCTCTGCCTTGGTCGCCAGGGAGAGAGCTATCGAGCTTCCGTCTAGACCTCGACGCTGACCGGCGTCACGCCTATCCTTCTTGCTAACTCCAACATGGCTCGCTTGACTCTCGTGATCGATGTGTTACCTCCTCCGCACAGCGCTTCCATCTCCTTCCTCGAGAAGCGGCCTGTGCTCATGCTTGACCTCGACTTGATCTGTACTCTAAAGCTGCTGCGCCCCGCATGATCTCTCTCGCGAAGTGCCCTCCTTTGCTTAGCAATCTTTCCCCTAGGAACGAAGGTGTCGGCTGTGAGCTCGACTGCAAACGTCTCTCTGAGCTTTTTGCACCCCCTCCATCGCCTCGCTGTCTCTGAACGAGGCCAAGGTCTGCTCGCAGCTTGCCGTCGAAGGCGAGCTCAGCACCCACTCCAGCTCTTTTTGCTGGAGAGTGCCCGTACTTGCCCTACGTCTTCGGGCTCGGCCCCTTGCGACCTCTCTGCCCAGGACCCTGCACGAGCATGCCCGCAAGCGGTTGTACCTCTGCGGCTGCAAGAGATTGCGAGAGCAGCTGAAATCGATAAATTTGAGCGATCTCGGCCGTCGACATTCCTCCGAGAGCTAAGAGCTGCGATAGCTCGGCAAGGCTCCCTCCCTTGCCCCAAGGTCCTCGCTTGGCTCGCGATGGCGTATTCTCTCCTGCCTTCCCATAGCTCCATGGCTGCTTCATTCCGAAGGAAGGAGACGGTGACTGAGATGTCGTCTGCTCGTGCTATCTCAGGTCTGTAAGGTGCTTTCCACATGATGGCCTTGTCGACTCCATCGACTGAGTCTACTATGAGACCCAGTTCCATAAGCTTCGATTGAACATACATCGAGGAGATGCCCAGGAGAGTCATGGAGATGAAGGAGGTCCCCTCGGTGCCTTCTGTGCCGATGTATGTCTCGACATTCTGCTTCTTGGCCTCCTCCATCTGTTGTATAAACCATGCTCTCGACTCTGAGCTCCATGCGCTCAGAGAGTCTTCAAACAGGTCGCGTCTCGCCTGCCGACATGTCGAGCGGATGGCTTCTGCGATAGCGTCGGGAGTGCATCCCCCCTCAGCTCTGCAAGCATGAGCTGTCCTACTACCAGGATACCGCTTCGCGAAGTTCCTCACCCTCTCGACGAGGTCGGCGGCCTCCTCGACGTGGCCTCCAGAGCGCTCGCCCTGCATGTATTGGCATGATCTCCGATACAGCAGGTTGCGAACGCTCTCATCATAGTAGTCGCAGACGCACTGCGATTGGAGCACGGAGCCTGCCTTCCTCCGGTCCCCTTGCGCTCTCCCTACGCGCCGCAGAGCAGCATGCCTCTGTCAGGGGCCCGGTCCTAAACCCTAAACCCTAAACCTGGGACTCACGTCCCTTCCCCCGGGCCTCGGTCACGACCGGGCCCGAAAGCCCGGCCGGTCGCCGCCCGGCCTCCTCCCCCCCCGCCCCCCCCTCCCCCCTCCCCCACCGGCTTACCTGCCTTACCTTCGTTGCTTGCCCCGTGTCCACCTCATTTATTTCTTCCTCCTTCCCCCCTTGGGGCCCACAGCTCCGCTCCGCCTCTTGTCCACCTCTAAGACTCACGCGCGCGAGAGGCCTGCGCCAGCCTCCTCCTCCACGCCCTCGCCCTCCTCAGCCTCCATGTCACTTCTTCTTAAGCATCAGCGCAGTCGGTCTCGCTT
>NW_005434630.1:4054-6458 GCF_000315625.1 Guillardia theta CCMP2712
GCAAATTTACTGATCGCAAGAAACAAGAGGCTCACAGATCGACTCTCGATGTCATCGCTCTCAGCCTCCTGCTCGAGCGCATCAGTTGCTGCTGCTCTTGGAGAGAAAGCGCTGCCCCTCCTCGCTGCTTGCTTCTGCTTCTTGTTCCCCTGTACCTGAGTCCAGCGCTGCTTGCCCAGGTACGCTCTGAGCTTTTCTTTCAAAATGTTGCGCTTCGATCCCAACGACGGCGTGGCTGCCCAAGCTCCGAGCGTCATGAACTCCACGTTGCCCGGCGAGTAGAAGGTGTCATGCAGCTTGCCGACACTCTTGTCTAGCTCCAGCGAGATCGGCTTGCCAGCAAGTAGATCCTCCTCTGACGTCTCCAGGAGCATCGTCGAGAGGTCGACCAAGACCTGCTGGTCGACTGGCCCTGACGGCGAGGCCGCCTCCAGAGTGATCCTGTCGATGTCGCTGAGCTCCAGCCATCCAGCGCCTTGCTGCTCCGCCTGTGGCTCCTGAGCTTGCTCCTCGCTCTCCTCTTCATCCTGAGAGCTCCACTTGAAACCCACAGCTTCCAGCTTGACTTCCAGGGTCCCTTCCAAGTAGAAGGGCATGTCGTCCATCAGACGTCGAGCCTCTGCCTTGGTCGCCAGGGAGAGAGTTATCAGGCTCCCATCCCAGCTCAGCGTGTCTCGATCTTCTTGAACCTCAATGCTGGCAAGCTTGAGGTCCATTCTTCTTGCTAATTCCAACATGGCTCGCTTGACTCGCGTGGTCGATGTGTTACCTCCTCCGCACAGTGCTTCCATCTCCTTCCTCGAGAAGCGGCCTGTGCTCATGCTTGACCTCGACTTGATCTGCACCCTGAAACTGCCGCTTGGAGCCTGCTCCCTGTCGCGAAGTACCTTCCTCTGCTTGGCGATCTTTCCTCTCGGCACGAAGGTGTCTGCTGTGAGCTCGACTGCAAACGTCTCTCTGAGCTTGGCGTCGTCGCTGACGAGAGTCAGGTGCACCCCCTCCATCGCCTCGCTCTCTCTGAACGAGGCCAACGTCTGCTCGCAGCTGGCCGTCGATGGGCAGGATAGTACCCACTCGAGCTCTCTCTGCTGCTTGCTCCAACAGCGACATACGTCTTCGGGCTCGGCCCCTTGCGACCTCTCTGCCCAGCACCCTGCACGAGCATGCCCGCCAGCGGTTGTACCTCTGCTGCGGCGAGACATTGCGAGATCAGTTGGAATTGATAGATCCGAGCTATGTCCGCCGTCGACATTCCTCCAAGAGCTAGGAGCTGCGATAGCTCGGCAAGGCTCCCTCCCTTGCCCCAAGGTCCTCGCTTGGCTCGGAGCTTGAACGACCGGTCGTGTGCAATGCTGACTTCAGTTGCTCTGAAAATTCGCCCGTCGATGCTGTACTCTCTGCTGCCTTGCCAGAGTGCGATGGCTTCTTCATTCCGAAGGAAGGAGATGGTGACTGAGATGTCTTTCCACATGATGGCCTTGTCGTCTCTATCGACTGAGTCTACTATGAGTCCCAGCTCCGTCAACTTCATTTTCAATTTGTCTTCTTGTCGCACATACATCGAGAGATGCCCAGGAGAGTCATGGAGATGAAGGAGGTCTCCTCGGTGTCTTCGGTGCCGATGTAAGTCTCGACATTCTGCTGTTTGGCCTCTTTCATCTGTTGCATGAACCATGCTTTCGACTCTGGGCTCCATGCGCTCAGAGAGTCTTCAAACAGGTCGCGTCTCGCCTGCCGACATGTCGAGCGGATGGCTTCTGCGATAGCGTCGGGAGTGCATCCCCCCTCAGCTCTGCAAGCATGAGCTGTCCGACTATTCGGATAACGCTTGGTGAAGCTCTTCACCTTCTCGACGAGGTCGGCGGCCTCCTCGACGTGGCCTCCTGAGCGCTCACCCTGCGTGTATTGGCATGATCTCCGATACAGCAGGTTGCGAACGCTCTCATCATACTGTAGTACCATACTTAGAAAGCTGTTTGAACTGCACAAACCTCTTGCTCGCAGCTTCCTCCGGTGCCCTTGCGCTCTCCCTACGCGCCACAGAGCAGCATGCCTCTGTCAACGGGCCCTAAACCCCAGGGATCTGGGATGGGTCTGGTATCATTCTCCGGCTACGCAGTGAAAGTAGTGCAAGAAAGATGATGGCTGAATTCCCCACACACCTTCTCTGCTGGCAAGGCACAGTTGAGAGCCTTCGGCCAGTGAGTGGATGATGGATGGGGTGGTAAGTGGGTTGTGGATGGGTCCCTGGGACTCACGTCCCTTCCCCCGGGCCTCGGTCCGGACCGGGCCCGAGAGCCCGGCCTCCTCCCCCCGCCTCCCCCTCCCCCCTCCCCCACCGGCTTACCTGCCCTTACCTTCGTTGCTTGCCCCATGTCCACCTCATTTATTTCTTCCTCCTTCC
>NW_005434630.1:6558-127449 GCF_000315625.1 Guillardia theta CCMP2712
TGCGCCAGCCTCCTCCGCAAAGCGTTTCACATTTGGCTCAGCCTCCATGTCGACTTCCTCCCTCATCATCAGCCGCAGTCGGTCTTGCTTGTCGACCTTGCCCGTGCAGCTCAACCCATGGTGCTCAGCAAATTTACTGATCGCAAGAAACAAGAGGCTTACAGATCGACTCTCGATGTCATCGCTCTCAGCCTCCTGCTCGAGCGCATCAGTCGCTGCTGCCCTTGGAGAGAAGGCGCTGCCCCTCCTCGCTGCTTGCGTGACCTTCTTGTTCCCTTGCACCCGTGTCCAGCGCTGCTCGCCGAGGTATGCTCTGAGCTTTTCTTTCAACATGTTTCGCTTCGATCCCAGCGTCGGCGTGGCTGCCCAAGCTCCGAGCGTCATGAACTCTACGTTGCCCGGCGAGCAGAAGGTGTCATGCAGCTTGCCAACACTCTTGTCTAGCTCCAGGGAGATCGGCTTGCCAGCTAGCAGCTCCTCCTCTGATGTCTCCAAGAGCATCGTCGAGAGGTCGAGCAACACCTGTTGATCGACTGGCCCTGACGGTGACGCTGCTTCCATGGTGATCCTGTCGATGTCGCTGAGCTCCAGCCATCCAGCTCCTTGCTGCTGCCCTTGGGGGTCCTGAGCTTGCTCCTCGCTCTCCTCTTCCTCCTGAGAGCTGACCGTGGGTTTGAACCCCACCGCCTCCAGCTTGACTTCCAGGATCCCTTCCAAGTAGAAGGGCATGTCTTCCATCAAGCGTCGAGCCTCTGCCTTGGTCGCCAGGGAGAGAGCTATCAGGCTCCCATCCCAGCTGAGCGTGTCACGATCTTCCTAGACCTCGACGCTGACCAGCTTGAGGTTCATTCTTCTTGCTAACTCCAACATGGCTCGCTTGACTCTCGTGATCGATGTGTTACCTCCTCCGCACAGCGCTTCCATCTCCTTCCTCGAGAAGCGGCCTGTGCTCATGCTTGACCTCGACTTGATCTGTACTCTAAAGCTGCTGCGCCCCGCATGATCTCTCTCGCGAAGTACCTTCCTCTGCTTGGCGATCTTTCCCCTAGGAACGAAGGTGTCGGCTGTGAGCTCGACTGCAAACGTCTCTCTGAGCTTGGCGTCGTCGCTGATGAGAGTGAGATGCACCCCCTCCATCGCCTCACGAGGCCAAGGTCTGCTCGCAACTAGCCGTCGAAGGCGAGCTCAGCACCCACTCCAGCTCTTTTTGCTGGAGAGTGCCCGGGCCTCTCCATGATCGATCCTTTCACTCCTGCTATGAATGTTGCTTGTTCCACTTCATGGTCAGGTAGCAAAGCTGTGATTTCTGCTCGCAGGGGGGCATATTTCTCTTCCTTTTCCTGAAATTTCTTCTTCAGGCATTCCAGACTTGTTTGCTCGACTCCGTCATATTCCGATGTCCTTGCAAATTCGATGAGGACAATGCGTTTGATGCTTGCAAAGTAGCAGCAACCGTCTGGTATCCATTGCCCTTCTTGGTGCATTGAAGTCCCCATCGCTTCCATCGGGGATTCCCACCATGTATCGGACCTGTAACCTAAGCCCTAAACCCTAAACCCCCCCGCGTCACGGCCTGTGGTTCGCACGGGTTGGTATGGATACTTAGGTGTCAATGATCCTTCCGCAGGTTCACCTCAGTACGGAAACCTTGTTACGACTTCTCCTTCCTCTAAATGATAAGGTTCAATCAACTTCTCGCAACCACTCACCTTGCGGCAAATGGCCAGCAATCCGAAGATTTCACCGGACCATTTGCTCAAGACCGAGTTTAATGCACACGAAACCAGAATTGAGGAGCACATGAGAGATAGACTCAGTATATACTAGGATGTGAAACCCAAGCATCCAGACATGAGAGTACCTTAGCAAGACGGCTAGGAAAGCCCCCCGAGTCTTCGTCCAGACGGAGCACAAGTTTGTTAGACTTGTACTATGCCAAAGTCACGCAGATCATAGTATCTGTTAGGATATGCTCCTAAACTGTGATTCAAATAACAGTGCGAGTGATGCGCAGCAGTTCCTTCAAGAAACAAACAGTATCTACGATTCATAAACCATGCACGTGAAGTTTATTCTTTCTCAATTTTCCTTAAATATAGAGGATTAGCTAAACTAGGAATCTGCCTCAGATACCTCAAAATAACCGAGTAAGTAAAGTTAGCACAATAAATCCTATCAGTATCACATCGACCTTAGTTGTAACAAGACAGTTTTTGCTCAAGACCGAGTTTAATGCACACGAAACCAGAATTGAGGAGCACAGCATCCAGACATGAGAGTACCTTAGCAAGACGGCTAGGAAAGCCCCCTCCTCGTCCCACACGCTACATGCCGCCTTGAAACACGTAAGTCGTCTTGGTTTACAGGAGAGTTTTTGTTAACTCGGCGCTATCTGACTGGCACGGCTGGCATACGATCCATCATACGTCCTGTACTAACGAGCCGGAGCACTGCCACCAGTGTGTGAGCGGAGCCTGACTCTCGACCAACACGTGGACGTAGGACAGAGACGGGGAGTGGCTCGTAGGTTTGTAAAACTTCCAGAACACACTCTCCTGTGAGTCTCTTCCCTTCCCTTCTCCTTCTCCGGTTCGTCTTCCCTTCCCTTCTCCTTCTCCGGTTCGTCTTCCCTTCCCTTCTCCTTCTCCGGTTCGTCTTTCCTTCCCTTCTCCGCCTTCCGAAGACTCTCTGTCACCCGATCTCCCCGGCAAACGCTCCGAGTATGTTGCCACACTGCTTCTGCCGCCCTCTCCCAGCACTCCTTCTTCCAACATCCTCGCGCAGAAGGAGGAGACTAGAGGAGCAGCTGCAGGAGAGCCAGACCGTAAGGATAACGGGAGAGGACGGAGGGCGAGGCACGGTAAGTAACTGGGAGAGGAAACGGGAGCAGAGACCGGAGGAGACTGGAGGAGATGCTACACAGGGCATGGAAAATTTTGATACTGAGACGTCAGCGGAAGATTGTCCCGTCTCGCTGTTTCAAGGGTATGTAAAATAGGAACAGAATTTGGTTCAAGTTCTGTTCACACGGTGGTTTGGAATTTGGCATAGGAGAAAGCATGAAGAGACTGCATTGTTAGGATACTGCTTCAAAAGACCTGATCAATTGGCACATTACTGAGATTTTTTCCCCTTGAGCATTGCATCATCCCAATCCATACTAACAATGTGAAGGTCAGATCATCTACAATCATTCCATCATCTCATATTGTACCAATCAGCGCTCATATCCTGATCGACATCGACGTATTTGTTCGACTTGCGACTTCCCGGCTGTCCATGCTCACCAAGAAGTTCATTTAAACGAGTCTGATGATGAGAAATTCATCAGGCAAGGTGAATCACACAATTTCCAAACTCACTGGGTCCTTGATATGAGTGCGAGAGAAGACCATGAAGGACAACTCGTCGTAGATCTGGCGTTGACCGCGAAATCACCCTCCAGTACTCCATCAACACAAGTCGCACCATCAAAATTACTGCGCACACCAGACTGCAGGCAGCTGGGGCAATCATACTTTGCCATGGAGCACCGAACAGAAAATGATTCTGAGCACCTGCAACATGTTAGAGTCTCTCGTTCGGTTAGTTGTTTACATATCATCGCCGGAAGGAGCCAACAAGGAAAAGGTGGAAGAGGAAGAGGAGGAAGAGTGGTGAGCTCGGTCGGATGGGACCAGCTCTCAAGACAGATCTGGCATGTCATGTGAGAAAGGAGAAAGCCAAGGATTTGAGACTCACCAGGGAGAGGATGAGACGATGGCTAGTCCAGGGGGAATGCTAATCGCAAAGGTCAAAAATGCTGTAAGGAGATGGCAAGAACAAATACTCTCGTGTAGAAGAGCCTGTGATAGTCACAATACAGCAGACCCGTTCCACCTGGTCCTCGTCAAGCCGGCAACACAGTAATAACCTCACATAATGACAAGGCGAGGAGAAACCGAAAGCTCCTCCCTAATTCTATCCTCATGCCTGGGTAAATATTAAAAAAACAAGAGCATGAAGGCGTGGAAGCACCTGACTGACATAAGAAGAAGAGATTGATCATGCTGGCCATGTCGAACTTCCCTCCAAAGCAAAGAAAGCTGCAATAGCATTGTAACAGGTCCTGTCACTCACAAATGATCAAACTTTGTGATCAGCCGATACTGCTGTCCTCCTTTGATGATGCTCCTCCAGTCTAAGTGCAGCTCCTGCGAGATCCAAGGTGAGACGCATCTTCAGCCACCAAGCAACCTTCTTGTATTCGGGGTGAAAGCGAAAAAGGATGATCGAAGCTACCAGGAAGAAGCACCAGGTTGCACACACTGCGGGTCATTCCATGACTAATGCATCCGTTTTGCAGTAATCGGCTGCTCACCTGGGGTGACTCTTCCTGACATGTTGGTGATATGCCCGAGCATGCTTCGTAACTATGATACAGAGACAGTGACTGCATATGAGATGATAATTAGATCTTGACAATCTGAACACAAACGCAACATTTTCCTCCCTTTATCAAATTGCCCCCTCCTGCTTACCTCCCTCCCTCCCTCCCTCCCTCCCTCCCTCCCTCCCTCCCTCCCTCCCTCTCCCTGCCACGCTGTCTTCCCATGCAGAACATTATTTTCCTCATTCAGGTAAAGTTTCGGCCTCCCATGTAAAAATAATAAAAGGTGTAAAAGTGTTTTTTTAACAACACAAGGAACAAGCCCGACTCAGAGGAAAAGAAGAGGCAGCAATTTACGGTAACGGAGTAGCTCCCATTCCTCTTGTTTCCAAGCTCTTGGGGAATCAGAAGAGTCAAACCAGCTTTGAAAGGTAATAATAATGCAAGAGGCAAACGAGATGTACATGGATTGAATCGTCAAACTCTGAACGGAATTCTGCAGGATTCAGCATGATATCTGCTCAATTCTTTTATCACAATCTGTGTGATAATCAGGAGGTATCATTCTTGGACTTATTCTGACGTGAACTCATCATGCGTCCCATCAGTTCACACGGTTGCATATCACTGCATTCCGAGGAGCTTTTGGAAATCTTGGAATCCAAATCCAGCGTGATAGCAATATGAAAATGTTCCGAATAATGCATATCAGTGATTCGGTTTGAATTTTCGGTTTTCTCCTGGCCTCTGCTGATCGTACCACCTTGAAATGCAGGCTTCAATGCAGTTGCACGATGGGGTGTTTGTAGGAGATCTCATCGAAATGGTGAATCAAGAGAAGTATGTTGATTTCAACCTGGTTCTTCTTTAAATCAATTTCTTTGCGTAGTTTATTCGCTAAGTCAGATTTTGAAGCTACAAAATGTCTCGAGGGCCCTCCTTTCAGTGAAGTGAACAACATTGTGCTCTTCTCTTTCATCAAGTAGATTATAGGTTTATTTGACCATTCTGAGAAAAGTTTCGACCAATTCTGCTTCGCCACAATCCCGTCATGTAATTAGGGTTCTTGATTATTGGGTTTTCTTACTATTTTCAAGACTTTGAAAGTTCAAAATGATCAAACAAGTGATTCATCGAAGCCAAAAAGTGAAGCGGCTTCTAGCAATCAGTTTTTTTCGATACAAGGGCATATTCAAAGAATCTTTCGATTTGAAAAGTCGCTCACAGTTGCGTGCAGAAAAGAAATCTTGGATTACACGAATGTGCATCATTGGGACATTTATCAAGTCTGACTTCTGTTCCTCATTTTCTCTTTCATGAATATCATTTCGACAGGTGTCTGTTTGGCTGAAAATCAGAGGTATAGAGCAAAACTGTGTTCAGGGTTTAGGAGAACTTCTTGTCATGATGGTTGATTATGGAGCCTTACTCAGGCTTTGAGCGAGAGATTGACATTTTCAAACGAAATGGAATTGATGGACAGGTAGGATGAGAACATTCGACGATCCATTTCAGTATGAGCAAAGTTTTCCAGGTTTTGTTGAAACTTACAAAGGAACACTTGGCCGAGCTAGGCATTGGTCGAGGTGACCCCCCTTGGCATGTTGACGCAAATGTTTGAAGTCCCGTTTAGTCGGAGTTTCAATCAAGCTTCACAAGGAGGTGTCCTTGGTGAGAACGAGATGCCTTCGATTGTTAGGTCATGATTTTACGCAGCTGAAGAGACTGCACTTGAAACCCAACACAAAGAAGCTTTTCATGAGGTAAGCAACAGAATGATCTCGATTCGGTAATTCATGGAATAGGAATCCTTTCCGATTAATCTTTGGATTGTTCACTTTTCACTGGGCTCAAACTTCGGAAGTGGTGGAGAGTGATGCTGAGAAGGTAAATTTCCAGAATATTCAAGCTTACTCCCTAATTATTTGACCGGGTAGGATGAGTGCGTAAATGTCAATGTACAGATAGCTATTGTGTCTTCATTGGCATTCTCATTCACATGGACCATGTTGTTCAGATGTGCAACTTTGTGCATGTGTAATGGGGACAACTCTGACTGCTTTTGCAAGAGAGGATTTGATGTAAGACCCCCGATTCCAGCGTCAATCATGTACTGCTTTTCGGCCGTGGCTTGCATCTTTTTCATGTGGGCTCTAATCATCTCAATCATGATGATCATTCTGATCAACGAAATGAGTGACGACAAAGAGATTTTTGTGCTGATAAACACAGTCATGTCAGCAAGCTCACAAAACACCTCAGGAAGGTTTTTCACCTTGGGTATGTTCTTTATGTCACTTCCAGTCGGAGTCTACTGCCTGTACAATCAGGATTTTGGCCTTGAAAGGATAGAAATTTCACAGCCAGATGACTTGAAGACTTTCGCACTTGGTATTTGTTGCGCTACTTGCATCTTGATTGCATTGCTTTGGGTCTTTGCGTGGATTTTCTCCATTCCACGCGCCATTGGCATTGTCTATGCTTCCAAGCTCAAGGCGACTGAGGATGACATTAACCTTTGGATTCAGAGCAAGAAATTCTTTGACCAGGTTGAAAACACCTCAAACAACCGTATTTAATCAGCTTTGTTTTTCAACTTTCTTTGAGGTTTGTTGAGCTGAAAACAAGGAGTCAACTGAATCAAGTTGGTTGATGGAGTTCTTTACATCCAGTTTTGCAGATTGCAAGTCACAAGCCAGCAGTAGATCTTGGAAGTAGCTATTTTTTACATACTCCCTATTTCTAGTATCTAAAAACTAAACTTCTAGTCGTGTTGCTCATGAAACGATTTTAGAGTACAAGCATCAAAGTTCTTTATCGACTGAAAAAGAAAAGGCAAACCGGAGCAAACAAAGGAGGACGAGGATAAAGCCTACAAACCCGCCTCAATAAAATACCAGGACACGAAGGAGGCAGCGAAAACCGCTACTCCAACCACGCAAGCGACGGCATGCACGACCAGCAGGGGAACAAGGATCAGGGAGCGCAACCATCGCACTCCGCTGTCAGCGTAGCTCCATGGTGATCCGCCAGGTACCAGAGAAACCGCAAAGCGTCAGCATGAAGAAGACCATCCGTACCTGCAGTGAAGGGAAGAAAGGCTTTCGGCGGGTGATGGGTGCCATTACTTGCGCGATGATCCGAAATCTTCTGTTGGGCGGGGCCGGAGAGCGCAGAAAGTCCGACGGGGCTGCCGCTGCTGTTGTAGGGATGAGTCATCGTGAAGTCCAGAACCAGCCCATTCCAGATGTGGGTGGAGGGGCCAGGGAGCCAAAGGTCGCCCATGTGTCGGTTAGTGGGGCCATGCTGAGGGACGAGGGTCCGGGTGTGTTGCAGTCCCTGCTGATGAAGCTTCATGACGATACCAGCTTCCACACAGATGTCGCGAAGAACCACAGTACACTGCTCATGTGCGGTGGTCCAGAGAGCTGCGCGATGACGACAATTGGACAAAAGAGAGAGACCGCGGCTTCGCAAAGTTCCTTGTCGGAGCAATTTTTGACACTTGGATGTATACCTTGGATTGACAGGGTAGGGTGATTTACCACCGGTTATTCAATATAGAACTATTACTCCATAATAGGAAATCAAGGGGTGGTAAATGATGGACAACTAGGTAGGGTGATATTTTCGAGTGAGCGGTAGCCGAGGCTTGTGATGGCCATGGATGAGCCAGACGTGGATCCAGACATGGCGTTGCAACATCGCGACATGCGCCTCGAGGATACAGCAGCTTCAACCTCATCTCCAAGTCCTCCTCGAAATCCTCGATCTAATGCTGATCAGACCATGGAGTTTCTGGAACAGGACTTAAACGACATCACAATAGCTAAAGATTACATCGCTACCTTGCAAGCCATGCTTGCTTCAGTATCCAGCCAGAAAGACAGCTTGCGAGCCAAATTAAGTTTTCTCCGGCGAGAAAACAGCATGCTGACTGACAAGCTTGACATAATGTCTACCAACTTTCAAAGACAAGCCAATCATCTTGACCTTGAATGTAGAGAAAAGCAGCAATTAGACACTGAATGCTTCCAACTGGGTGAAAAGGTCCTTCTTGAATTTCGAGATGTCAAAAAAACTGATAGAATTGAATTCAAGATGCAAAATTATGTTAAGGAGATGAAGATGGTATCCTCACATTTGGAACAGGAACGAAGTGCAAGAGAACAAACAGAGGTCAATTTATCCATCGGACTTCACATGTTGAATTTTACATACAGGCTAGGCTGTCGACTGCACAAACTGTTCAGGAAGCGCTTGTTCGTCAGGTCCTGATTTCTTCTCTCGGTACTTACCTAAGAAGTTTATTCTGAATGTAGAAGCATGAAGCCATTTTGTTGTCACAAGAATTTGAGCGACAATTAGTGGAAGAGAAGCTTGAGGTGCAACGCATGAAGACAAATTTGCAAGAATTAGGGACCGACTTAAATCTCTGTGTCCAGGTTCTTATCCACTTACTGCGCCTCCTCTGAAAACTTATCATGACATTGATGCGCAGGAGAAACGGTTTTTAGAAGAACAAGTGGTTGGAGCTCAGATCAATCTGCTTAAAGCAAAAAAAGCTAATTTTGACATCCGAGTTTTGTTGAAATATTCAGTTGAATGGAAAATCCTTGTTCTTTTGAATGCACAAAAATATCAACGCTTGGAAGATGTTGCAAAACTGCGAATTCACAAGGCGACACATAGATATTTTCTCAAATGGATGCATATCGTGAAGCATATGAGCATAGTGGCAGGGCAAGAGCTAGACTTTTGTATGGCTGATCAACGAAAAACAATTTTGCTTTTCTATAATCTTTGGGGGATTCATGTTCGAAGGAGTTTTAAAGCAAGGGAACGCAGCGACATTCTTTACCGTAATTTGCGACACAATTCGAGAAAACAGATTTTACGATGCTACATGGTGTGGTGGTGCAACGTGCATCACAAAAAAATTGAAATGCATCGAGTTATTGCCTCACTAGCAAGACATTTCATTGTACGAATCGGATCTGAAGTGCTCATCAAATGGTCGATTCAAACCAAACATTCTGCAAATATTCGAAAACAATGCTTGCAATTACAATGGAAGAGAGGATCAAAAGCTCTAAAGATCCATTTGTGGCACTGGATAAAACTCCTTCAAGCATCCCTGGGTTACAGTGATGGAATCCTTACTATGATTACTTATCGCTCTTTCATCATGAAAGCTTTGAAGGGTATCTTTTATCTTTGGTGCAGTTTTGCGCGACAGAAAAACATCTTGATCACCAAGGGGGTGCATCTAAATAGAAGACATCTTCGTGCCACTGCAAAATGCTGTCTGAACAAGTGGAATTTGGTTTCTAACACTCCAGGCAAAGTTTTTGACAAAGAAGTTCCATATTTTGAATCACTCGTGACTTGTAACCGTAGAACGATTCAAAGAAGTTTACAAGAATGGTATCTGCGAGAAAAGAGTGTCAAAGAATTCAGATCTTCAGTTTGCAAAATTCGACGTAAACATTTTCAGCAAGAAACTAACAAATGGCTTCTGATTTGGAGTGTTTTTGTAAGGAAAAAATCATTGCTCCACAAATATCTTGTACTACTTTCAGCACGAAATTCTACTTGCAAGCTAAGAGAAAGATTTGCAGCATGGCATTGCTATCACATTCTGAATGTCCTTCATCGAAAAGGCGAACAAAAACTAAAGCACAAAGAAATGAAAAGACTCAGATACATCTGTTCCGCTTGGTATCTAACCATTCATCAACAGAAGGCAAAATCAGTGTCAGATCGAGCAAGAAAGAAGAAATTGCAATATACACTAATCCATCGCATACTATCACATTGGAGAGAGAGCGCAGGGGAAGGCATGCGGCTGAGAACAGTCGGGCAGAAGGTCGTGCGGCGGATGAGGAGCCTAGCGCTGGCCATGGGGTACGGGGAGTGGAAGAGCCGGTGGGAGGATGCCAGGAGGTACAGAGACGTCGTCGGGAAGACGGCGCGGCGGTGGAGATACGCGCTAGCAGGATCAGCAATCGGACGGTGGAGAGAGAGCGCAGGGGAAGGCATGCGGCTGAGAACAGTCGGGCAGAAGGTCGTGCGGCGGATGAGGAGCCTAGCGCTGGCCATGGGGTACGGGGAGTGGAAGAGCCGGTGGGAGGATGCCAGGAGGTACAGAGACGTCGTCGGGAAGACGGCGCGGCGGTGGAGATACGCGCTAGCAGGATCAGCAATCGGACGGTGGAGAGAGAGCGCAGGGGAAGGCATGCGGCTGAGAACAGTCGGGCAGAAGGTCGTGCGGCGGATGAGGAGCCTAGCGCTGGCCATGGGGTACGGGGAGTGGAAGAGCCGGTGGGAGGATGCCAGGAGGTACAGAGACGTCGTCGGGAAGACGGCGCGGCGGTGGAGATACGCGCTAGCAGGATCAGCAATCGGACGGTGGAGAGAGAGCGCAGGGGAAGGCATGCGGCTGAGAACAGTCGGGCAGAAGGTCGTGCGGCGGATGAGGAGCCTAGCGCTGGCCATGGGGTACGGGAAGTGGCGGACTTTGGTTGGTATGGCTCGTTCTCTTCGCAAGATCTCCATTAGGTTTCACTTCGCGAGATGGATGTCGCTCATGTCAATCGTAATTGACTCTTGGAGGCAAACCTGTACACGTTTTCGACATTGCCGTTGTTGTTTTGAATTGATAGTCTCGCTTCATTGCTCGAATATTCTTTTTTCATTTTTTTCGAATTGGTTGTTTTTTCTGCGAGATGACGTGGCACGTCGAACACATCTAATTTACAGAATTGAAAGGCTTGCTGTCGTTCAACCTACGCATTGTGGCTCGCAATTGCTTTCAAATTGGTTGTTTATGGTTAATGCAAATCGGATCGAGTCATCATATGCTTCACGCAGAATGGCACAGAGATATTATGCGGTCGTCAAGCTTTATCTCAGATTTTGGATAGAGCTTTACCTCAGCAAGAAATCTTTTGTCCACTTGGTTTCTTGCTGGATGAGAAAAGGTGAACACAAGTATCAAGTTTTTGCCTTTGGATTTTGGAAAGAGCTGTGTGAAGAAAAGAGTATGTTTTCGAAGATCCTGTCTGTTCGTATCAAAACATTGAAATTTCTGATGTGCCGAAAGGTTTTCAAATATTGGGAAATAAGGATGAAAGACAATTGCATTTTGAAATATGGTCTCAGAAATCTATTGAAAAAAATGATACGAAAGCAGTTGGCAATCTCCTTTGCAACGTGGAAATGGTGGCAACTTCAATCCAAGAAAAAGAATTCTAGAATGATGAGGTTTAGAATGACTCGATCCAAATCAGCCCTTCGAGGTGTTCTACAAAGCTTTTTCACACTTTTGGAATGGCGGAAACAAAAAATCATGGCCAAAATTTTCAGAGAGAAAAAATTGATGAACTACAAGAAAAGATTGGTGGGATATTGGATGATGGCTTGCACAAAGCGACAGATTCGATTGAGAATGGACTACGTCGCAGATCGTTACTTGTCGGATATAGTCTTGCGGAATCAATATGAAATTTTTGACCACTGGAAGCTATTATCTCAGAGAAAGAAATATTTGTCTTGCTCTCTCCGTGTACAGAACACAAAAAACGTCAACAAACATCTGATTCGTGCTGTACAAGGCTGGTTGAATTACGCCAACCTTGTCACGAAGCAAAAGAAAAATCAAATACGTTTTAGAAAATGTGTCGAAAGAAAGCTGCGCCTTATTGTATTATACAAGCTACATAATCAAGTGACCATCGTCAAGAATATTACAAATTCAGTCCAAGCAATGCATAAGAAACACTTACACAGTGTCTTTCATCGTTGGTTCGGCTCTGTGCAAAACAAGAATGAGAGCCTTTACATGAAATTGACTAGTTACAGCAGGCTAGCTGTCCGTCTCGAATGTAGTCAAAAGAGCATGAAATCTTTGAGATTCACCATTTTAGGTGCATGGACTTATTTATTCCGACAAAAACGTGGCAGCAAGTTTCTGCGCTCCAATCTTAGTCTACTCTGGGACAAACATGCTCTTTCTGGGAGTTATGATCTATGGAAAAAGGTCTCGGTCTCATCAAGAAAAAAACATTACGCTCTTGTACGAATTCTTCAACGAGTGTGCAACAAGAGGCAAAAGGAAGCATGGACAGGCTGGCGACACATTCTCATTTTGAAGCAATCGATTGACAGGAAGTCCACAATAGTCAGAGTATTTCAATGCAGCCGGAACAGAGCAGGCATTCGAAGAGCATATCTTGCATGGTCTTGGCATGTAAACGATTCCAACATCACTTTCGACTGGATGTTTCGAGTGCGATCAGTAATCATCCAGTGTTGGATATCAAGTTGCTTTTTGGAATGGAAAGCAATTACCAGACAAAAAGCTCGAAAGCTGGAAAAGTTGAACGATTCTCGTGCAGGTCGAGTCAAATTCACGGCATTTCATCGATTCAAAGCGAATGTTTGCACAATTTTATTTGCCCGGTTCGGTTCTCTGCAATCGTTACATTGGAGTTGCAAAAAGGAAGGGAAGCTTGCCTTTGTAATGTGGTTGGAGTATACCACTTGGAAAGCAAACATTAGAAACGTAATTGTACATCGCTGCAAAATTCTAGCGTCACGCAACATGCAGAAACTTTCAATCAGATGTTGGCTGAATTTTCACAAGTTTTCAATGATGGTCAAAAACGCGGCCAAAAAGGCCGAACATCAATCTGGAGATAGTCTGTTGAATCGAAGCTACTTTATATGGTCGCAAGAAACCCACTTGCGCCAGAGGCTGTCATGTGCCGCGAGTAGAGTTGGTTTCAAACAAACATTCAATCAGAAACGAAGGTCTTTCTTAGAGCTTTGCTCATGGGCCCATAAAAGAACATTGCAAAAACATTTCCAACGGAAAATCTCCGCTCGTCATCTCTCATTCCTTTTGCACGATTGTTTGAAAAGGTGGAGAGTTGAGGTTTGTGTGAACAACAGGTAGCCCCTTCTTGATTGTGCCATCATTGCTAACGATCGAAGGTACTGGAAGCTCCAGGATTCAAAATGTAAGGAGATACTCGAGTTTTGCTTGTCCTCGTGGCACAAGAGAACCAAACAAGTTTGACTCTTGCTCGGGAAGAAAAATTCTTGACGTCAAGATGACAGGTAATGGAGAGCTGCGCACTCGGTCGGCGACGAATGCTCAACCGCACACAAGTGTTGCACTCTACCACCTTTCATTCTTGGAGATTGTGGTCGAAATTAACCTCAAAAGCGTTGAGGAAGAGCCAAGCTTACCTCTCCAAGGTCCAGCTAGACTGCATGGTCAAGTGGCAGATGGCAGCAACGTTTTCGGAGGAGGAAAAGTGCTCAAGACAGGTACAGAACATTCTTTACATCTTTTGATGACAAGTCTTTCCAGGTCGCAGCGCTCGTGAGCAGTGCTTGCAGGTCTTCAAAGGGAAGAGAACTTATGCGATATATGATACGAGAGCATGCTGCCTTTGAATGAAGTTCCTATCTAAAATATCACCCCAGATTTTCCAATTATGCTGTGGAATGTGAAAAGGCAGGTTCATCATCGAAGCCATTGAGTACCTGTGCAAGTATCAAGAACTAGCCGCGGCAGCTGATGCATTTACCGAGTGCTCGTTGAGATATTTCACCATGTACTCCCCTTCTCCTTCCAGGTGGTACCCCAGGCTTGCGTAATACTGTCTGACACCCACACCGGATATCACGGCTACCTTCCGTTTCCCTGCTTTCCATGCCTAAACCAGCGTCACAGTCTTCACATAATGCACATCGCTCCCGCACAAGCCGCTCTGCACGAGCCATCAGTCTTCGCCCGAAGCCAACATGCTGCGGCCTGATGAGATTGTCGTCCTCGTAGGTGGGGACAAGAACTCCATAACTGCAAATCGTGTGAAGAGTAGACAGACTTAGAGGGGTAAAACGACTAACGACTTACACATGTAATTCTCGAATCAAGGCAGCGTCCAAAAGTTCAGGAAATATGGTGGATGTGGAATCTCCGTTGATTCTCAACCTGACAAGCGACATTGACATCTGTTTGATTCGTCTGTTCTATCGACCTTACAAATCCCAGCAAAGTTTCAAAGTTTGGAGTCTCAAAGCTGATGAATGTTTCCAAGCCACCGGACGAAAAGTGAGTCCTCTCAACGAGGACGGCTTCCTTCAAATCCACCACCTTGTTCAAGACTTATTTGTAATGCAACACAACCAAAGTCAGTTCGATACTGAATTTTTGATCTCTCGGCATCGAATGCATCTGCAACTTAATCCTTGTTGTCTCATTTTTGATGAAATGATTTGTCTCAAATTTGTCTTGTTATTTCCTGAAAAAGCGTTCATTCTAGTCTTTTAGAAAACCCAATCACCTCCCAGAATACTCTGATTCGGGATGTCTCGAGGGATGCGATTGATCCGCTTCCACTCTTGAATATGCTGCTTGAACCATATTAACAGCTCTACAAGCTCTGTCCCATCATTTCTATCCGCATACGGCTTGTACAGTCCCTCGTGATACCATTGTGCAATCTTAGTAAACGGCGTCACTGTTGTAGGATAAATTTTGTAGTAGTCGGCATCCATGTCGGGATCAAACAAAGCCTTTTCAAGCATTTCTCTGTCGATTTGGGGACTGGCTCCTAAATGAGAAATAAATAATGTCCCATCAAACAAGTGAATTTCACCAGGGAGATCAGGCATCAGATGGATATCCACTTTGAAGCAGTTATCTTTCAAAAGCTTGATCGCCTTCATTCCTTGCGCATGCGTGCATTTTCGATTGACGATCTCTAAGATCGTGTCGTTCGTGTGCTGCAAGCCCACCTGGACTCTGGTACATCCATAGCTGCGAAAACGTCGAATCTCTGCTCTTGTGATGAAATCTGGTCTCGTTTCCAAAGTGATCCCGATGACTTTGTATCTATGAAAACTATCAGATTGATTACCCCAATGCAAGATTACCTTGCGCCTTCATTAATCTTCTGTTCTTCTTTGATCTCCAATGGAAGTCTCCTCTCTTGTGGTGGATCATCAAGAGTATTTGCAGCATAATAGATATCCTTGAACTGAAAATCAAGCACAAGACTCTCACAGAATTCAAGTACGCGAATGAAATTCTTTTGATAATCTTCAGGGTAAAATGACCAGGTACCACCAAGGACTAAGACTTCAATCTTGTCCACCTTATGACCTATGTCTGTGCATTTGTCATTACTGTGAACGGGGAATTGCAATGCTGTGCCCACTTCGAAGGCAAGACACACGGTCGCGAAACTGCTCTACACAGTCCCAATTGTTTGCCATACCCTACAAGGTGCAGGAGACAAAGAAATCACTGGAAGTCATCGTGTTCGGAGAAACTTTACCCGTTTGCATCCCGGCTCTGTTGAGAGATAGCTGCGAGGAAGCAACTGCGTACCGTTCTCGTCGACCTCGTTGGGGCAATAATGGCAGTCCATTGGACATGAGAAGGGACCAGGCGCCGTGAAGAGAGTGACGACTAGCACCTGCAAGTATAATCACAAGAAAAGCGAGGAAGACGCGTGTCTCTGACTCACTCCAGACCATGATCGACAGCTCTTCCTGATCAGCAAACTACTGAAGGAGTGATCCGCCTCAACGACTCCCCTTTGTACAAGATCATTGTATGCTTTCACAAGAGAACTGCAGAGTGTTCAAGTCATGTCGGTGTATGAATGCTGGGACATCAATGCCTGATTGGAGGCATGATCTTGTACTTCTTGCTCAACTGATGCCTGGAAGTATCCAACAAACTTCTGCCTGCCTTGTGATCGAGTCCCGTCCAATTCGTCGAGATCAGAAGATCGTGCAAGAATCTGCAAGGTAAATAGTCAGTAGGCGAGAAAATTCAGAAAAGCAACTTCCTCAGTGTGATATTGGATGTTTCTGTCTGTTCGTGAACTGTTTCTTCAGTCAACCTTGCATGACTCTGGATCTTGTGCGCCCCCTTCAGACCCGTGCTCAAAAGCGCTGATTCCATCACGGAGGCTGCAGTGTGAGGCGAGGCTTCTCTCTCGCAGCTTCCATCGCAGGTCGACAAGAACAAGGTCGCGAATAGCAGCAGCAGCATCCCTGTCGTCGCTTCCCTGCCCTGCATTTTGATGGGATAAAAATGTTCTTTGAAGCCTGCCTCACGATCTACATAGGGAATAGAGGAAGACCAGCAAAGTTTTCTACTCCCTGTAGGTGCATTTGCTTCGCTCAAGAATTGAGCGCCAGGCATGCCAACGACACTGAGTGACCAAGTGATGGACAAGTGGAAGACATTTCGGAAGATGAACTCAGACTCGTCCGCCATGACCAGTATTTCCTCCATCTGCCTCAACATCTGTCCCGCTGACGCTTCTGTTATGTCCGAACTCTGATGCAACAGTGAAGATGGGACCAGACGAAGAAACTATCATTATGGACGGTGACATATTAGAGATCACGCCGGAGGTAAAGTCTGCGAACACTGCCGCTTTCTCAAGCATGTGCGACTAGGAACTTGCGGAAGACATGTCTGAAAGCTCTCCCCGATGGATTCTGTGGAGGTTTTGCTTGTGCACGAAAGGACAGAAATGACAATTGTTAGCATGAAGATCAGCAGGGACGATGGTAGGATTCAGCAACCTCTGATTCTTGTCTTTTTCTCTCCAATTTCCTGCAACACGAAGTTAAGAATGCTCTACTCGAGGTTGATGCGCTTGTTGTTGCCATCTTGTGACCAACTGAAAATTGCAAAGTCGAACAAGCTTACTCGCGGAAGCCTTGAAGGTAATGTTGGGATTTGCCTACCCCCGCCAACTTGGTTGATGAAGAAATTCTCAGATCTCAAGAGTCCATGAGATACAAGATTTGGATGACATGACGTGAGTCCCTTTGGCTGAACTGATTTACAATCCAAATGGAAGATGGCTACTTGATATCGCTCTTGATGATTCTTGCAGGATTGACAACCTGAAGAGTTTACATATCAACTCTGTCACAAGATGATGACACAGAGAAGCTGCGCAGTAAATCAGCGTCTAGTCTTTTATCAAGATGGATCTAGAAATGGGGATCAGAGTCTTGTGTGAGAATGTTCATGAATCCGATTAAATTTCAATGGCAATTGGCTGTTTACACATGAGAACGTCTATCTAGTCAATTGAACCGATTGACAAACTATGAACAAACATTGTATGATGCAATCATGGAGTTTTAGTAGAATTCGATGAAGAAGACAAAGTTTTTGATTGGTTGTTTGTTGTGAGCAACACCTTCCAATGAAAATGAGCAGGATTTATTACATCAAGTTTGACGTGAGATTAGTTCCTATTCGCCAGCCGGTAGACAAGGAAGTCCAGAGCCCATCCCTTGCGAAACCTTACATGATAGTGTTATCACACCAGCGGAATGCAATAAAGTAGAATTGACTCACATCACATACAGACATGCAATGTGCAGCGCTACTGCGAGCTTGCGATACAGTACAATTCTTCAACACATCTCCCCTGCAAAGAGTGTACGATCAAGCGATGCGGGAAAATTGGAAAGTTGGATAAAAAGGGAACTGGAAATATCAGCGCCATTTTGAGTATTAATATAAGGACAATTTGAGATGCAGTGGAATATCTGGTCAACATGTTTGCACTTTGCACTCACGGGCTGGGGATGATAGAAGGCTCGGTTATCTCATTCTTCTGAGCTAATCCGGAAAGGATTCCGAACATTTCGCGAACACTTACTCTATTTCGGGACAAATGATTTTTTTTTAGTGAGGCTTTCAAAAACAGACTCCCTCCCTCTCCGAGAGGTCAGTGAGAGGCTTTGGGTGAACGGTGAACTTTTATTTATCGTGTATCCTTGGCAGTCTTTTGCGGGCTCATCGCAAACTTCTCGAACAGAAAGAACGTCATCTTGCCGCGGCCGTATCTGCTCAGATATGTCAACTTGAAATAGACCAAGGCGTTCGTAGGAATACTCTCGGACGATCTTGTGCCGAAGAACCCAGGATTCCTTATCCAAGTCCTGGTGGTTTCACGTGGTTAGAGGGTTTGCGAGAGTGAGAGCAATACAAAATTACCAGTGGACGCGTCATGGTAATTGCACGTGCTCCCACTCGTAGCTTTTCCATTCTTTTTATCAATGTATCGTTCATCTCATCTGTCCAGCAAGTGTTTGCTGCAAACACGACATCTCCTCTCGACCACCAATCGAACGCCATTGCGTCGTCCAATTTAAAGCTAATTTCTTGTCCAAACCATCATACCAGAAAACAAAGCGATTCAAAATCTTACTTCCGATCTCGGTTGCCGCGAAGGTGGTCTTCCTTTCTGCAACCATAGTCCAGAAGGACTGCTGAAGGCGAAGGGCAGCCTTATGCAACGGTTCAACAAATTCAATCCCAATGGATTCTGAAAATGGAAACAGTGAAGCAGCAAGCAAAACCTATCATATCAAAATGTGAGTAAAATCACTCTCAGTGCGAAGGCTTTGATACCGCCTTGCCTGTCCCAGAACCGAGGTCTACAAATATTTCGCCCTCTTTGGGTTGTACCAAACACAAAATCTGAAGAAAAGGTCAGATAGTCCTTTTCATCGGAAGGTCTCATATTGAGTACATGCAAATCACCTCAGCAAAAGAAGATGGAGAGATTTCGCCATATGTGTGTGAACCAAGATGCTGAATAGCATCTTCTGGCTTTGTTCCCGCAACCAGCACATGGGTCTCCACCTGATCTATAACTTCCATACCGTCTTTTGGCACAATTCCTTTGGACTGCGCCATACTCTCTTCCTTCGTATCTCTCAGCGCTTGGACAGACAAGGATAATTGATTGAAAAGTTTGGGACGAGTTTCCTTGGCGATTCGATAACCATCTTCTCCTTGCAATACCGGACCCAATTGCTGCAATTTTTCCGATTGCATTTCTGTAAGATTGCTGCGAGAGAGAAAGGTTACATTCTTGAAATGCGTTCGGCAGATTACATTACCTCATGAGGCGAATGGGTGCGGAACCAAACTTTTCTTGCATGTCGATCCCTTCAACTTTTCTGACCCACTGTAATCCTTGTTCACCCAAGTCAATCAATTGCAGAGGGGTTCTTTCTCTCTGTCTCTGTTCTAACATTGATTTATCTTTCATTACTTTCAGGATAGATGAGGTCTTCACTGACTTTTCTATTCCCCCTTTTTTCACAGTAAGAAATTCAGGTTTTCTTTTCCAATGCCGGCGTAAATTTCTTTCTTGTTCGGCAGTTAATTCAATTCCTTCCACGTTTGCTCTGTCTTCGTCTGTTGCCTTCAATCTTCCTTTCCTAGAACCTCCCCGCAGGGAGAGGCTCGTCAACATATGTGGTAGATGAAATCCAGACCATATTGTTGGACATATTCTTCGATGCATGGCAGCATCACAGCTATTCAACTCGTCTTGGTTTATAGTGACTTTTGCTTGGCACACAAGGTATGTCAGCCAGCAAACGACAATGATTTGCCAGATCTGAGACATGATGGGTACAGTATGTTTTGTGACAATCTTTTTGTGACAATATCAGCTTGTAGATCCCAGCCGGAGAGGTCAAGTCCAAAAGCTGGTTTACACCTGCAAAACACGATGATCACAGCACTCCCTCGACTTCCATCAGCCTATCGTCAATCTCTGCCTCTCCCTTCTACATGCGCTCTCCTCGCTCGAGGCATTGATGAGTCCCTTCGCCCAGATGTCCCCCGTTGCAATTTCCGTTACTCCGATGTATATCCCGGGCCCGGGCACCGACTTCAGTGATGCGTACTTCTGTCAATTCAGATTTTTTTTGCGTACCTCCGAGGGAAAGTTGGCCTAAAGTTAAGATTTTTTCATTTGGTACCCCTTCATGTAAAGTACCCTCACCCCTGTTAGGTCTAATTCATCACCCCACCCAGACAAATCCATCACCCCACCTACTCTATTGAAATCCTGAAGTAGAAATTTCTGTTCACTACCCCTTGCTTTCACCTCATCAGCCACCCTCCCTCCTCCAGGTCAAAGTGCGCGAGCATGGCGGAGGCACGGGGGAGTCCCCACTCGTTGGTGTTGGCAGTGGCGTCTTCTCTTGCCTCACCAGTCCTCCTCTATCCGCTGCTGTTGCTTCTCTTTGCTGCATCTCCTTCACCAGTCATGGCAGGTACAGTCATGCCGTGGGTAGACCTGACTCGAAATCCTCCTCCGAACCTGTATGCCGCCGGCACTTGTGTGGTGAACAATGTCGCGTACGTGTTCGATGGTAGTACGATCTACACGCTCAGCGATCCTCAAGGCAGCTGGTCCAAGATAACAGCACAGGGATCCACCGGAGCATACGGTCTCTGGGGGTTCAGGATGGTTACAGACAACACTTACCTCTATACGTACGGTTACCAAGGAGGTAAAACTTTTCGTAAAGCTCGTCTGAATGATGGTGACAAGCTGTACGCAGGCACATCACCCTTGTATCGGTTTCAAATCTCCACATCCACATGGTCGATCGTCAACGCTACAGGCTCACCTGCATCACAAAGCGCATTTGCAATGGCATACCTGTCTAACAAGATCTACGTCTTTGGCGGTTACAACAGGAACGATGGTGAATATCTTATCACATGATGACACTTGTCTCACTCCATGTCATGATCAGAACTGACAAATTACATGAGTCTCTTTGACATTTCTACCTCTACGTGGTCAACGCTCACGGTCTCGAGCATTCAGCCATCGGCCCGCTATTATGCCCAGATGGTTGCGATAGGAAACTTGTTATACATGTATGGAGGAGCATGTACGCAGACGCTGCATACATGACGTGGTTGGCTGACTGAGTGTATGTAGATGCGTCTGCAAGCTACGACGACGTCTACACCTTCAGTCCTTTGAACAATACCTGGACACTGCTCGATGTTGCGACTGGAAGTCGACCGACAGGAGGAGGAAGTTACTTCTCGATGACAAGTATCGGAAGCTTGATCTACGTCTTTGGAGGCGAGAGTGAGTTAACCGTCAGACCAGAATGGTGTGGTATGCCTGACATCAAATCGCATCGCAGATAGCAACAACCAAGTGAACACGTTTGATACCTCCAACAAGGCTTGGACTCTGCTTACAACGAAAGGATCCCAACCTGAAGCAAGATTGTCTGCGGCTTTGTTCCCTTTGAGCAAGAGCTCGAGCACATATCTTGTAGTACATGGTGGAATAACAGGCAGTACTAGTGAGTCTCGTGCTTACTTTTACTCACACTAGTGACTTGTGCTTGTAGGTAATCAAGTGCTCAGCAACATCTTGCGATGGACTCTGGACCTGACGAGTTCAGAGTGGACAAAGAAAGATGACACTGTGCCTTCAAGTCGCTCTTTCTTTGCAATGTCATCTGTGAGCAAGCTCTATGTCGTCTCAGGATATGGAGCAGGTTGAACAACACAATGTTGATGATGCCTCGATGTGTTGACCCGATGCACGCAGACAACACCTACAATCCGTACGTGTACACGCCCTCTACCGACTCCTGGCAAGTCAAAAATGTATCAGGGTTCGAGTTTTTGTGGAATCAAAGAGAGAGTGCTGCAATGGTATCAGTAGGAACCAAGACTTACTTACACGGGGGGTATAGTAGTCTTCAAACAACGGCTTACAACTACGAAGTCAACGTTCTATTTGGTGAGACTTGATTGAGACGAAGACTCGTGCAAGGCTGCCTGCACATCTGTTGTTAACCATTCCACCAGGTCAAATGACGATCTTTGACACGGCAGCAGAGGCATGGAGTCATGTCTACTACAGTTCCCTCTCCACCTCATCGACGTATCCATCTAAGCGATATGGCCATGCAATGACTGCGCTTGGGACTGCGATCTACCTATTCGGCGGTTATGAATACACCTATTCGAGTGGTGAGTTGGAACGAAGTATTGATAAGCATGCTGTGATGACTTGCGTTTATCAGGTGATGGTCAGCTCAAAAGTGACCTTTACAAGTTTGACACATCTAGCTACCTGTGGAGTCTGCTGAGTGCAGGCGGGTCGAAGCCTTCAGCCCGATATCGGCATGGGATGGTGGCAGTAAACGGCAAGATCTACTTGTACGGGGGAGCAGAGAGTCACGACACAAGTGAGAAGATCTAGAGCTGTATCCCATACCTTGATTGAGCTTCTTTATAGATACGACTGCTGACACCAACGTGTACGTGCTGGACCCAAGCGCGTTGACATGGAGCATCCTGTCGACCGCAGGATCGACTCCCTCTGGACGTCGAATGCACAGCATGGTCTCTATGGGATCGCAGATCTACCTCTTCGGAGGAAATGATCCCGCCTCAGGCAAGTCTGGCCGTGAGATGACCTGATTATTTCTGACGAGGTCTCAAGGCAACCTGGCAGACAATAACCTTTACGAGCTGAATACCTTGACCCAGACATGGAGCATCAAAGCGACTAGTGGCAGTCCAGCTGCACGCTCGGGACACGGCATGGCAAGCTTGGATGGATACTTGTATATATTTGGAGGTTACGGCTCTGACGGTACAAGGAAGAGAGCTTGACGTACATGGTAGACTAACGTGAGAACAGGGTATGACACCCAAGACTTGTACAAGATTCTGATATCAAGTAGCTGCGAAATCGGATACGGATACGTGTCGTCGTCAAGCTGCACGGCCTGTGCCGTAGGATACTACAAGAGCTCAGTCGCCAACGTGGCATGCGACGCATGCTCAGGCATGACGACGACAGCATCAACAGCAAGCAGCTCGGCCAGCAGCTGCCTATGCAATGCCGGATACACAGGCCCGTCGGGCGCAACCTGTGCTGCTTGCAGCTCAGGCACATACAAGAGCAGCCTCGGCAGCCAAGCCTGCACCTCCTGTCCTGCCGGCACGTCTACATACGGGACAGGAAGCACACAAGCGAGCGACTGTCAGTGTGCGGCAGGGTACGGGTACTCGACGTCGTCATCAAGCTGCACGGCCTGTGCCGTAGGATACTACAAGAGCTCAGTCGCCAACGTGGCATGCGACGCATGCTCAGGCATGACGACAACAGCATCAACAGGCAGTAACTCTTCGACTAGCTGCCTATGCAATGCCGGATATGAGAGTACGGCTTCACTTACCTGCACTGCCTGTGCCGTAGGATACTACAAGAGCTCAGTCGCCAACGTGGCATGCACGACCTGTCCTCTTTACTCCTCAAGCTCTTCTACCGGCAGTATCTCAGTCAGCTCTTGCACATGCAATGCCGGATACACAGGCCCGTCGGGCGCAACCTGTGCTGCTTGCAGCTCAGGCACATACAAGAGCAGCCTCGGCAGCCAAGCCTGCACCTCCTGTCCTGCCGGCACGTCTACATACGGGACAGGAAGCACACAAGCGAGCGACTGTCAGTGTGCGGCAGGGTACGGGTACTCGACGTCGTCATCAAGCTGCACGGCCTGTGCCGTAGGAAAGTACAAATCTTATACAGGAAATAGCGTGTGCACCGATTGCTCTGCTGGCAAGTACTCGACGGTCGGAGCGACCGCGTGCTTGACGTGTCGCGCCAACTCCTACAGCGCCGCAGGGAGCTCGCAGTCAGGGTGCGTATGCAACAGCGGCTACGGAGCGACGACCATCTACGAAGACTGCGTTAAGTGTCCGGCTGGGACGGTGACTGATCTCTCTACTTCTCAATGTGTCACTTGCTCAGAAGGAAAGTATGCCGTCGAGTCGACAGGGGAGTGTCAGTCCTGTCCCCTCTTTACCTCGTCCGTTGCTGGTAGTTCGTCGGCGAGCAACTGCACGTGCAATTTGGGATACACGCAATCCGGTTCAACCTGTGCTGCTTGCAGCTCAGGCACATACAAGAGCAGCCTCGGCAGCCAAGCCTGCACCTCCTGTCCTGCCGGCACGTCTACGTACGTTACAGGAAGCACGCAGGTGAGCGACTGTCAGTGCACCGCGGGATATGGATCCAACGCCGCCTCTTCCTCTGGCTGCTCCCCGTGTGCTGCGGGCAAGTACAAATCTGATTTGGGAAACTTTGTCTGCACCGATTGCTCTGCTGGCAAGTACTCGACGGTCGGAGCGACCGCGTGCTTGACGTGTCGCGCCAACTCCTACAGCGCCGCAGGGAGCTCGCAGTCAGGGTGCGTATGCAACAGCGGCTACGGAGCGACGACCATCACTGAGGCCTGTCAAGCATGCGCAGCTGGGACGTACTCGGACTCGACGATGAACGAGTGCGTGACGTGTGCAGCTGGGAAATACTCAGACTCAGCACGATTTGGGTGCGTCAGCTGTCCTGCTTACTCCTCTTCTTCTGCTGGCAGCTCGTCGGCGAGCAACTGCACGTGCATTGCGGGATATGAGCAGCAAAGCTCCGGGTGTACTGGGTGCGTCATTGGTCACTACAAGCCGCTTGCAGGGTCATCGCCTTGCACGGCCTGTCCAGCGCACATGACGACACTCTCTGGCGCGTCTACCTCACAGTCGGATTGCGTCTGCGACAAGGGATACACGCTCAACCTCTCTTCCGGTCTGTGTGTCGCTTGTGCTGCTGGGACATACAAGAGCCAGCTTGGCTCAAGCGCCTGCATGACGTGTGGAGTTAACAAGACTTCTGTGTCCGCAAGCGTGTCAACCGCTTCCTGTGTATGTCAAGATGGGTATGGCACGACAGGGACAGGAGATGGATGCTCTGCGTGCTCCATAGGAACATACAACCAGCAATGCGCCTCGACCTCCTGTGCTTGTCAGGCGTGTCCTGCAAACTCACTGACTACCCAGACGGGGTCGTTGACGCTTGACAGCTGCTTGTGCGCCGCAAACTACTATGAGATCCGGTCGTCGTCAGGTCTTGTCTGCAACAAGTGTGCACTTGGGAAGTACAGCTCCATGGGGGCTAAAGTCTGTTCCGACTGTAAGATCTGCGAGTACGGTCAAGGAGCTCAAGAATGCTCCGCAGGCGCAGCTTGTGTGGATGTATGTAGCTCCAACCAGTATTACCAGCCCGGAGCCACCTCCAACTGTCAAACCTGCACGTCATGTGACGGCAAGAAGCTCGTCAGGAACTGCTCGAAGTTTGGTGATGCTGTTTGTGTTCCCAGCACATGCTCGTTGAGCTGTGACGAGGGAACATACGCGACGTCAGACTGCCCGCAGCAATGTTCGTCTTGCATTCAATGTCCTGCAGGTCAGGTGAGGTACGGGTGCGGGGGAACAAGCCCTGGCTCCTGCTACACATGCAACCCAGGCTTCTTCACGATTACCAACAACAGCGAATCTTGCAGTGCCTGTGCAGCTGGCAGCTTCTCTGACGTGTCCGGAAGTACATCATGCAAGATGTGCGGGCTAGGGAAGTACAGCTCTCAGTCTGTGATAGGATCAAGCACTTGCTACTTGTGTCCTGCTAACTCATACACGTCATCATCCGGATCGTCTTCCATCGAGGCTTGTCAGTGCAACGCAGGCTTCGCAGGTCAAGACGGAGGCCCCTGCAATGAGTGCGCAGTTGGCACATACAAGAGCAGCCTCGGCAGCCAAGCCTGCACCTCCTGTCCTGCCGGCACGTCTACGTACGTTACAGGAAGCACGCAGGTGAGCGACTGTCAGTGCACCGCGGGATATGGATCCAACGCCGCCTCTTCCTCTGGCTGCTCCCCGTGTGCTGCGGGCAAGTACAAATCTGATTTGGGAAACTTTGTCTGCACCGATTGCTCTGCTGGCAAGTACTCGACGGTCGGAGCGACCGCGTGCTTGACGTGTCGCGCCAACTCCTACAGCGCCGCAGGGAGCTCGCAGTCAGGGTGCGTATGCAACAGCGGCTACGGAGCGACGACCATCACTGAGGCCTGTCAAGCATGCGCAGCTGGGACGTACTCGGACTCGACGATGAACGAGTGCGTGACGTGTGCAGCTGGGAAATACTCCGCGTCCATGCAAGGGGCTTGCACAGCTTGTCCTGCGGACATGACTTCAGCAGCAGGTGCGATCAGCGAGTCTGAGTGCCTCTGCTTGGAAGGCTACACCAAGTCAGAGTCGAGCTGCATGGCGTGCGCCGCCGGGTCATACAAGAACAGCATCGGGAACATGGCATGCCTTTCGTGCTCCGATGCCGCAAGCTGCCCCATCGGAACTTACAAGCCTGACTGCCCGTCAGCATCGCGAGTCGACAAGCAATGTGAGCCGTGCATGAACAAACCTAACAACAGCGTCTACACGACCAACGGAGGTAACCGGGACGCATGCAAGTACCAGTGTGCGGAGGGATACAAGCTCAACTGCGAGACCAACACTTGTCAGATCTGTCAGCCTGGCTCGCAGTACTACTCCCCGCCTGCTGCAGACTGTAAAGAGTGTCCCGTCGGCGGGAAGTGCGACGGCTCTACCTTGCAGCCCAAAGTCGCCGGCTCAGCCTGGGGCTGGGAAGGAGGTATCCTCCGCATCCAGGCTTGCCCAGCTGGATACATCCTAATCCGCAACGAGTTAAACTCCCAGCTGGACGACTGCAGCGAGTGTCCTCCCTCCTATTACAGCCCCGTCCCTGCAAGCTACAAGGACCAGATCCAAAGCGTCAGCTCACCGTCCGCTGTCCTCTTGAAGTGTTTGCCGTGTGAGCTGGATAAGGTCGACTGCCCGGGAGGCAGCCAGTACATCGCGAAGTCAGGATTCTGGACGCTTAGCGAGCCGTCCACGAGCAGGCGAGCTGAGGCCAAGAACGCCTCCAGCAGCTTCAGCATCCCCATCTATCGCTGCCCCCCTGACGCTTGCGAGCAAGGCAACAACTGCACCGTCGGTCGCACTGGGGTGCTTTGCGCTCTCTGTGCTGAAGGATACTACGTGGCGGGCACGGCGTACGGTGAGTGCAGAGCGGTTGAGACGTTTCCCTCGTTGCTCCTCTCACTCTCATGTCAGGAGCACAGTGCAAGCCTTGCATGGGAAACATTGAGCGCTTCAAGACCGGAGGGCAAGTGCTTTTCGTGCTCGTGATGCTCGTCCTATGGTACGTGTTGATCCTCCGCCCGCTGCTCGGCTTGTCGAAGCCGGAGAAGCGAGCGACTAACGACGTGACGACCTGGACGAGGATCGTCTACTACCTCAAGAGAGCCTGGGAGTACCTGAGGCTGGTGATCAGCTTTCTCCAGGTCACTTCCTCCTTCACAAACTCCTACAACGTCCCTTGGCCTCTAGAAGTTCAGAACCTCTTCAAGATCGCAGCGGCTTTCAAGTGAGTGACGGAGGGGACGTGGCTGTGGCGGTGGGGGCTCAGAAGAGGGGTGGGGTGGGAGGAGGAAGAGAGCGGATGGAGGGAGCTGACGCAAGTGGGCAGGTTCGACTTGTTCGCCTTCACAGGCATGCACTGTCTGCTGTCGGGGATGACGTTCAGCCAGAGACTCGACCTCTACGGCGTTGGGCCTGTGGTGGTCGGGGTGTTCATGCTCCTTCCCCTGCCGTTCCTCAGGAAGACAAGCCCTGCCAACGTGCTCAGAGACTCCCTCCGCCCCTGGTGCATCTTCCGCTTCAACCTAGCGAGACTCTGCCCCTGGTCCGACCAGGAGGACGAGGATGGCACCAAGAATCGTGTAGATCTGCTTGCCAAGGGTGAGGACATGAAGCCGGAGCAAGTCATGGAGCAAGTCGCACAGGTCAACGAGTACAACGCGCATGTGCAGGAGAGAGTCTGGTTTTGGTTTCTCTTCTGGTAGCTCATCACCTTGTGCTCTGTTTCTCCTGACGTTTGTGTGCTCAGGTGCTTCTTGATCTATCCTCTCCTCGCCATCTTCGCTTCCTCAGGCTTCATCTGCAAGACCGTCGGGTCCAACAAGTACCTCCTCATCGACTTCTCCGAGGCCTGCCCCGTCTCCGACGCCTCGAAGCCCATCTTCTGGAAGGTGGTGGTCATCTTCCTTGCCTACCCCGTGGGGATACCAGTCTTCTTCCTCTGGATGCTCTGGCGGCATGAGGTCCCGAGGCTGGCTCGGGTGAAGAAGGAGAACCTGCTCTTCATCGAGGTGCTCAAGGAGTTCAAGACCCGAGCTGAGCGAGACAAGGAGAGGCAGCCGGTGGTCCGGAAGATCGCCCACCTCCTCCACGAGCACAGCAGCCACCGCAACCGCCTCCTCATCTCCGACAACCTCACACCCTCTGAGCTCGAGTCCGTCCTGCAGTTTGAGTGCGTGCGACTGCCCTTCCTCGCTTCCCCACCCTCTATCTCTCCCTTCCCTCCTCCCTACCGTTCCCTTCTCTTCTTTCTGTGCCTGCCTCCCTCTCTTCGTCGCGCCCTCCTCTTGTAAACGGGTGGAGCAGGTGGTGGCACGACAGCTTGACGGAGACCGACGATCATCAGTACCTTCGACTGGTTCCGCATGCTCCCTCTTGTCTCCATGCGTCCTGACTGCGTCGTGGCAGAAATGGCTGCACACGTCCAAGCAGGAGAAAGGCGAGGGCGCGATGGATCAGGCGCAGGAGGCAATCAAGAGAAGAACGCTCTCGAGTCTGAGGAGGTGGAAGCGAGAGGTGGAGGAGCAGCTCGGGAAGCTGCAGTCACAGGAGGTGAGCGGGACGAGAACTCAGCAGCTCTTGGAGAACAGAATCATCTGGTGCAAAAGCGCGATGCGGTGGATCCACAAGTGCCCAGCACATCTGTTCCGCGACTCGCTGCCTCCCGGGCACGAGGGGGAAGACTTGTACAAGTGTATCGTGTTCATCAACAACCTCCTCTTCGACGAGGCGCGAGACTTTCTCCTCCAGGGTCAGGAGGTGGTGGGCAGGTGGAAAAAGCAGGTCGACGATCACTCGCTTGCTCATGCGACCGCTCGCAAAGATCTAGGGTTTGAGGATGACGATGAGATGGAGCAGTACTGCTGCTTCCTCCCGGCCTCCAAGCAGCCTCTCGAGCGCGAGTCCTCGAGTTTTATGCAGCGGTTGTTCTCGCGGGACCTGAAGAAGCTCGTGCAGGAGGGCAAGCAAAACGTGACGCTCGCCGAGAAAGACCTCGACCTGGTCGCTCGCTACCTGCGCATCCAGGAGGCGATCTGGGTGAGGAGCATCTGCGAGAAGCTCGACAAGGAGAGGCAGGAAGGCAGAGACGATGAGGACGAGGATGGCGTACTGGCAGTGGAAGAGGAGGAGGTCGACCCTGAGCAGGTGGAGGTGAAGATGCTTGGTCGGGGAGGAGAAGGAAGTCAAATCTTCCAGTCCAGCGAAGACGGGGAGGGCATCATTGACACAGGAGAGCTGCAGGAAGGCTTCACGCGGCAGAGCTGGCTGCGCTACTTCATGAAGCGAGGCTTCTCCAACCACACCAGACGCGCCTTCGACTGGCTCCTCCTCCCTGGGTGGAACAGAGCCTATCCTGCGGGTCCGGCTCGGCTCTTTGCCTGGATCGACCAGGAGGGACGATGGTCGAGCATCGTCGGGGCACGGGAGGAGAAGCGGCAAGAGGTGCTGCTACAAGCAGCTCGCAGCTACTTCGAGCAGAGGAAGGCGCTGTCGCGGTTCCCCATGGCGCTGGAAGAGCTAGTCATCCGCCTGCAGGAGATCCGCCTCAAGGAGGCCGTGCTTCTCCTCGGACGACAGCTGCAGTACCAGGGAAAGATCGCGGTCCCGCCATGCCGGTGGATGACCCAAGACGAGCTGCTGGAGCGAAGGAGCCGATTGAAGATCAAGGCAATGCAAGTGTCATCAGAAGAAGAAGAAGCGTTCGAGGACGAGGACGATCTGATCAACATCGAGAAGATAGCGGTTCATCAAGCTGGCTTCATCTTCCAGGCTTACAAGGTGAGCTTGTGCTGCTGCTGTCATACGATAAACGTGTCAAGGTGGACTTTTGGTTCTTTGAGATCGTCGACATGCTGCGAAAGTGAGAGTCGCTGCGTGGCGTCGGCTTGCTCCTCACCTTGTCATGCGGCAGGTTCTTGATGATGGGCATTGTCAACTTCATCTTCCCCGACTCGCCTCAGCAGACAGCAGCTGGCTGCGCTGTGGCCTTCACTTCTCTCCTCCTCGCCATCTACTTTCGTCCCTTTGTCAACAGGCGGCTCAACACCTTGTATCAGCTCGCGCTCTTCACGCAAACGCTGACGCTATTCTGTGAGCTCTCTCGTTGTCGCGATGATGGGTCTGACGGGTCATGACAGACGGGCTGATGCTTGACTTGCAGAGGTACTGGTGACGAGGTGCAGCCTCTCCTTGACACGTGTGATGCTCCACAGCTTGCAGTACAGGTTGGACGAGGTGGTGACGGGCGGGACGGAGCAGACGACCTTGACCATCATCATCATCGCATCCAACATCTCCGTCTTGTTCCTTCCGGTGATTCTTTGGATAGCGCAAGAGGATGTCATCGACCGCTCTTGGCGCTTCCTCGTCACCAAGACTGGCCTGCGCCGATGTCTGTCACGGATGGTCTCGTCCTCGCTCGCCGCGCTGCTTGCTGATGACTTTGATGCAGGAGGCAAGACGAGGAGCAGGACAGATCAACCAGGGAGCGCAGAACTACATGCTTTACCCGTCGAAGATCGCAGAAGTTGACCACCCGACATCTCAGAGGAGGATGTCGAAGCGCAAGATGTCGTCCTTGGCCTCTCTCGCGCCCCTCACTCCCACCTCCCCGACAAGCATGACGGAAGTCTGCATGTCCTCCTCTCTCTGCACCATCGATATGACCAGCTCTGCTCCGACTGAGGAGGAGAGGATGATATTTGTGCACACAGATGAAGA
This sequence comes from Guillardia theta CCMP2712, assembly GCF_000315625.1. Classification (NCBI taxonomy): domain Eukaryota; class Cryptophyceae; order Pyrenomonadales; family Geminigeraceae; genus Guillardia; species Guillardia theta. The sequence continues at coordinate 37,605 of NW_005434630.1, forward strand.
GGAGATCCGGGAGGAGTAGGAGGGCGGGCATTTCGGGTATCAGAGCCGTTCTGTTCAGAGGGCTGCCTGCCACTTCGCAATGAGATCAGCCTACACTTTATAATACACAAGACAGAGAGGATCCACCAAATGTCTACGCGCCGTCCGACTGCTTGCGAAGGAGTCACTGAATCGCACAGGCCGCCCAACGGCGAGAAGAGAAAAGACAGCGAGAACCAACCCTCATACTGCCGATTGCTGTCCCCCAAACTTAACTGATACTTTCACGTAACTACGCGCAACTGAGACCATTCCCCCGCGCCATTGGAAGAGTGAACAAGCGGACTCCGCCCCAGTGGAAGTAGTAGAGTAAAATCAAGCAAATAGTAGAGTAAAATCAAGCAAATAGTAGAGTAGAATCAAGGAAATAGTAGAGTAAAATCAAAGAAGTAAGTAAAGAAGTAGTAGAGTAAAATCAAGAAGTAGTTCTTTTTTAAAATCGTACTGAGTTTGATTTGATTTGTGGGGTAGTTCGATAGTGTGGGGTCGGGATCCAGGGATGGTGGGTGTAGTCGCTTCTAAACTTTAAGAGGGGTGGGTTCCTCAAATACTAGGGGTGGTAAATGCAACACACAAATTATTTGGAGAATTGAGCTAATTGTGCCCCCTAAAGATGATTTGATTCATGCTGTGAAAGATGGATATAGTGTGGGTGGGGGTACATATTATTGTACCGAATTGAACCCCCCGGTCTAAACCTCAGAGTGTCAATCTGTACCCATCAGACTGGTTCGATTCTGTAGGCACCGGTAGTCAAAACCCAACGCAGAAACGCAGCACCCCACCTTTAGTTAGCAGTAGTACCCTCTCGACTACCCCTTGTTTTTCCTCCACGTCCTGTTCATCGTGACGGCTCTCCAGGTGTCAACTACCCCACCCTTTCGGCTAAATTTCGAACAGACCTCCTTCCTGCTACCCTTTTAGACCCCACCCTTCTCTCTGATTCAACTACCCCTGCTGAAATCGGTTTAGCTTTGGAGCACCCCTGCGTTTGGGACCTCTACCTGTATCACACCACCCACAGAAATTACCACCCCACCTACTCAATTATTTCTATCAGTTTTTTCACCCCCACCCCTTCTTCCTACCATCCGACGCCATGTCCTTCTTGTCCTACATGGTGCCGCTTTCTTCCTCCTCTCCCCCCCCTCCCCCCTCCACCAATACCTTCACTTCATTCTCTGCTCTCGCAACTGCTCCCGCTCCCGCAACTGCTCCCTCTTCCCTTCTGACTTCATGGCAACCCTCTTCTTCCTCATCTGCATCGACCGTGTCTTCTTTGCTTCCTTCTATCCAATCATCGGCAGCCCCTTCATCCTCCTTGTTAGATACTGCTTTCCCCTTTGTAGGTTCTGCATCCTCTAGCACCTCCATGCATCCTTCTGCCTCTGATGCATCAGCGGCCTCATCGACCACATTCCCTACCAACTTACCGGTTTCTTTGGCTCCTACCCACTCTTGTACTCCAGCTCCATTGCCTTCCTCCAGCAGCCTCTTGTCCCGAGCAGGCGATTTGATCCCTTCAAAGATCATTGACAGCTTTGAATCATTGTCGAATCCTTCGAATCATGGACTTTCATCTCGAGCAACGCAAATAGCATCTATTCTCCCGGATCTAGCAGCACTTGCTCTGCCTCCACGATTTTCAGGTGATCTCTGCACCATAATGGGAAGAGGAGGTTCGTCTCCGACAGGATTCGCGATAGGCATCATTCTGGGGCCGATCATCGCCGTGCAGAAGATGGCCGGCATCATCGGGGTTGATCTCACTGCCGAATCCATGGGGATGCAGGAACCGGACTATGCCTTCTCTCCAGCAAGTGTTGGGCAGCGTCTGGACTCTCTAGAGATCTGTGAGGTCAAGCGCAGCAGCAGCCAAGTCGACCAGGAGGAGGTAGTGTGTGCTGTGTGTCAATGTGCCTTCGAGGATGAGGAGCAAGGCTTCGTGCTACGGGGGTGCCAACACAAGTTCCACGTTCAATGTCTCTCGCCATGGCTTGAGAGAAGGCACACTTGCCCCTGCTGTCGCGAATCTCTAGGAAGCACTCCCTTAAGGAGTTCTCGGCCCACAGTCTCCATCGCAGAACTTAGGGAAGAGGATGTTCCAGCAGAGGCGTCGCCCGGCCCCGAAACCTCGGAGATAGAAGACTGTGGACATGAGGCTTCCTGTGAGGTCAAAGGTGGAAGACCAGATCTGAACGAGTACTCGGGTGCAGGAAAAGCGTTTGAGAAGAATAACCTTGAGCTCGAGCCCATGTGCTTGTCGCTAACGAAAGAGAGGACATCATATTGACGACAGTGTTAAGAGTATATACACATTAAATGACATGATTTGAGAGACCGAGGAATACAAGGGCGAATGTCTGTACAATGATGTTGCTTCATGAATCTTGTCTGATTCTCTTCGTCATCTCCTCCATCTCCACCTGCAGAGCGACATACTGCGATCTGCGCTATGAATCACTGAGAGGCAAACAGGTGAAGAACTCACAGCTGCCACCATAAGTCCCTCTCTTCTTCAGTCTCTCCCTCACTTCCTCCCGTTCCTCCTCTTGCTATCTCGAGCGCCATACGGCACCTGACGCTCGAGTCAACGGGATCTCAAGAGCAAGAGAATAACCTTGTGCTAAACTCTTCCTCTCCCAGCTTCAAGACGAGAGAATGCCGAGCTTCACTTGACGCTAAGAGGAAAGTCATCCTTTTCTGCAGCATATTCTCCTCCTCGCCCTCACAATCCTGCACCCAGGCACTCACCTGCGCGAAGGAGCATGAACCTGGAGTACTCGTTCCCTGCAGCAGGATAGTCGGCAGCTGGGAGCACAGGAAGAGCGTCTCCTCCCCTCGGCGACTCGTCCAAAGTCTCGTCCAGCAGCGAGCAGTCTAACGTGGAGTCTCCAGGAGAGGTTCTGGAGGAGTCATGCGAGGAGGGGGAGGAATGCTGTCCAAAGCTCTCTGTCGCATCGACATCCCCTCGGCTAGATGTTGTGGGACTCTTGAAACCTGCATCAGCTTCCTCCCGAGAGAGGCTCGATGACGATATGGTTGAGGACGTCCGTGAAGTTTCCAAGATCTTCCATTCAACTTCACATCTCTCCTCCTGCCACCGGGACAAGTTTCCGGAGTCAAAGTTTTGTCCTTCCTCTGAACTCTGTCTTTCAACTCCTTCCGTCGATCCTCTCCTAATGAGGTTCTCTCCGTTCTCTTCCTCTGCTGGGGATTCTTTCCCTCCTTCATCTCTCAAATGCCAGCCATCCTACATCAAAATCACCCGGAGCAAGTAGAAGGAGGAACTCACCGCGCCTCTCTCACGCGAGCATGAAAGCCCCGACATTGGACCGCTCAGTGCGTCAAGCAGCAGCATGTTACCATGCGCCACTTGGTTAAGCCCGCCCAGGTCACTCCCAGCCGTTGTCATCAGTTCCTCAAGTGCTCCTTCAAGGTTTCCCAGCTGCCCTTTGTCTGTGTGATCCACGTGGCCTGACGTCAAAATTTTGCCCTCGATGACAAGGTTCTGTTGGTAGAACCACTCCAGCAGCGCTGCATGCCCATCCTCAGCTCGCCGAACCTTCTCCTCGAATTCATCCGCGATGGTCACGTCTGGGTTCCAAGCCTCCTCGCCCTGCAGCGCGTCCTCCTCCTCAGACTGCAGCTCGTCGAGCTTGGGCTGAAAACTCTTCCCTTCCACTGCCTCGTCTTCTGCAGGTTGCAGGTCACAGAGGGTGAGGAGACAAGAGGCGGCAATAACAACAACCTCTCGAGGGCTCGACTATGTCGGGAAGAGCAGAAACTTCTTGACGTGCGATGTCGTCAACCGTGGGACGATGGTACTGCTTCCTGCACTAGAGATTCACTCAACCATCTCCACGTGCTCCTGTCGGACCTCATTCCCGAGCTTTTTGCCGGCGGCGGGTTCAAGTGCTTGAGGTCAAAGAGGATTGGCGGCCTTTCTGCTCCTCTCGGACCAGTCAAGCACCTTCGACACAAAAGCTGCAAGTAACCGATGTTGGGGGTCGTGGGCTTGAGCTTGAGCTGCCTCCAAACCCCAGCTGCTCCTCCTCTGCGTTCCTCCTCCCCAGACTTGCGGGCGGCGGGAGGATCGGCAGGCACCTGGTGAGCTTTGTGCACCTGCGGCTTAGCCAATGCTATCGCCAGCGGAGTTCCAGCTCGCTTCCTGCCCATCCTCTAGGAGCGAATGAGTCAGAGCAGTGCTAGGGAAAAGCAGACCTGGAGGAGGGTTGGAGACCGATCGGCTGCTCGACCTCTAAGGCTGGCATGCTGTTGCGTTGTCTTGAGAGCTGGTACACGCGATCAGCTCAGCGATCAGCGTACCGAAACTGAACCTGTTGAAGGATCGAGCTGGGCCTCTGCTGGAGAAGCTTCTTTCGGCCTGGCTTTCGGTTGCGGTCTGGGCAACTCCCTCGGGACGTGCAGCCTCGGATGAGCTGAGAAAGGACGAGACGGCAACCCAGCTGGTCTCAGTCGCTGTAGCAAGTTGACAGCCTCTTGCTTCGTGGCGCCTGGAGGCAGACGTTAGGGAGGCACATCCAGTGCTGCCGGCGTTACCTGCGCCTCCTTCTCTTCCACACGAAGAAAGAGGTCGAGAGGTCGAGATCGCAGCATGAACCTTCGCCTTGTCCTGGAGGTGAGAAGTGAAAACGGAGAATGAGCTGCAGCGTTGAAGTACCACAAGTTGATCAGTAAATCGGTAGCTCTCCAAGTCAAGCTCTCCTTTCATCGTCAGATCGGCCAGTTTCCTTTCAAACACGTTATGGAGACGAATGGAGCGAGGAGAGGAGACCGGAGAAGCTCTTCAGTTGTCGGTCTGCTCCTGACGTCCTTCTGCAGGCACTAAAAGTCCTTGAGCCAAACGACAATCTCAGCAGGCACAGAGCTTACATCGTCCACAATCCTCGTCATCACCTGGGAGTAGGAAGAAGGAATCTACAAGGCATCACGTAGTAAGAAAGGATGAGTGAGAGCAGCGACAGCAAGACGGCAGACCGGAAGATATCGTCCTCGCACAATCTTGAGCACTAACGCCCCGTGGTTGGCAGCCTCGAACGGATGCTTGAAGGTGCAGAGCTCGTATAGAACACAGCCGAGGGACCAGACGTCAGACTTCTCGTTGTATGCTCGACCCTCACAGAGCTCGGGGGAAAGATAATAAGGAGTTCCAACCTGCATCGAAAAGCTCACGACGAAGTAGCATACTTGATGAACGAGTGGACAAGGCAGGAGAATGTGAGGATGGAAGTGAACAAGGGAGAAGGGAACGCACCATCGTCATCGCCATGTCCATGGTGTTGTCGAGTATCTTCGCTACTCCAAGGTCGCCAAGCTGCGCAGTCGTCTCCTCAGGCAGCGGTGAACGGGAGGGCAGTGTTACCTTGACGTCGCCGGTCTTGGTCAGAAAGATGTTCATGGTCTTGACATCTCGATGAAGAATCCTCTGTGAGTGAATGTGGAGGAGGCCGAGGGCTGTCTGTATGACATACTTCCAGACTTGTTTCTCCTGCAGCATCCTCGTCTGTCGTTTGATCATCTCGTACATAGTCCCTCCCTCTGCGATCTCCGTGACGATGTAGAGCGTCATGCCCTCCTGGAACGACGAGAGGTATCGGATTACATGCTCGTGCCTCAGCCTCGACAGCACTCGAACTTCATGGGCCGCCTCCTCCCTCATCTTCCTTGACATCCTCGACAGCTCCACAGCTTTGATCGCTACGACGCTCCCGTCCAACTTATTCCTTGCTCGATACACGCATCCTTGCGCTCCCTTGCCGAGCTCCTTGCCGAGCTCGAAGTCTCCTCGTCCCATCCTCGCCCTCTCCTATCCGCTCTCTCTATCCTCTTCTTCTCTCTGCTCCAGAGCCTATCCACCCTCGGGCATTGTCATTCCTCCAACCAACGCCCGATCTGAAAAACCCGATCAGAGACAAACTTCACTCAATTGAAGGTCGGGAGATGCGGGGACGGGGATGGAGGCGAGGGAGGCAAGAGAGGCAAGAGAGGGAGGGAGGGAGGGAGGGAGGGGAGGGGATAGAAGAGCGAGGGAGGCAAGGGAGGCAAGGGAGGGAGGGATGGGATGGGATGGGATAGAAGAGCGAGAGAGTGAAGAACAATGAGCTTCAACACCATCGTCGCTTCTGAAGGAGAAGATGGCGACAACGACAAGCCGAACCGCTTCAAAGATGCTCGAGCTCCAAAGTCTTCCATGGGTGACTTTGGCGAGTATTTTGCGGGTGAGCGAGGGAGGAGAGGGAGAGGCTGGTGGTAACTCAGCTTGTCGATGTCCTTGACAGATAAGATTCGGAAGCTACGAGAGACTGTGCAATCTGAACGAGCAAGTGAGACTACTGGCAGTGTCGCCATTTTCAGGTAGCATGTGCCAGGTCGCGCATGTTGCTGATCGACAGCAGTGGGGTTTGTGTGTGGGTCGACGGATACACGCAGCCGAGCAACCGAGAGATCAGAGAGATCATGTCGCCTCCTCTCGCTCCCTTCCCGCCATGTTCGGGCTGATCCCACAGCAGGGCGCAGCATGGCGGACGATACGAGCACTACTTTGACGCGACGGTCGTGACGCATGTGATCGCAGAGACACTTGCGGAAACACACTTTCAAAGGTTGAAGGAAGAGAAGACAAGTGCCATGATCATGACGGGGCAAGCAGGTATCGCTCCATGAAGAGAAACATACAGGTGGTCCGCCCTGCTTGGATCTCAGCATGCGTAGGTGTAGGGTTGTGCATCTGCTCGCTGCTGATGTTCCTTGCTTGTCAGCTGAAAGCTGGAGAACTGCTGAGCTGCTCCGAGTTCTTGCTGGAGAGAACGTCGCTTGACATCGGGCAGGTCGCCATGTTCAAGGCTGGATCGCCGCACTCACCTGACAGCAGAGCTCAATCTCGTCGTTCTTGAGGGCAGGAGGAGGGAAGGCGAAGGTTGTCGATGCTCTCAGCTTGAAGCCTGTGGGCGCCTCGCGAGGAAACGATGACGAGAGCATCGGACAGACGCAGGGAAAGAGAGAGCGGCTCCCTCGCTTCAGAATGTCGCAGGTTTCTGCTTCCTTCCCTTTGCCTCGCTGAGAAACTGTAGGAATTCTGCGCTCAAGTTCCGATAGACAATGAGAAAAGCTGCGAGAGGAAAGACTGGAGACGAGAAGATGGAGCAGAGAACTTTCATGCAAGCAGAGACAGTGACGAGCATGAGAAGAGAGACAACCCGACTGAACGACGAGAGCAGAACAGGCACGGGCAACATGAGACAGAACGCAGCGAGCCAGCCAACGAGCTGATCTCGACTCACAATATGTATCATGAATCGTTAGAGAGGCAGATGCCAGAGTCTGTCAAGGAGACACACGATGATGAAGCTGCGCGTGTCTCTGCCTTGCAACAAGAAGAGATCAGCGCTGAAGAGTTGGAATGCATCTTGCAGGTCGAGAAGTTGTTGAGCTCCGGTGGCGCCTCCTCCCTCGGTCAAGAGAGTGGGAGGAAGCACAAGAGACCGAAGATGCATCGATGCGAGGAGACACCAACGATCTCGTGGGTGGGAGGCGAGGACAACCAGCGAATTGATGAAGACAGAAACACAAGCGGCAGCTCTTACTTTCAGAGGGTATGGCAGAGGAAGAAGCGGATGCTCGAGGTAGAGAGGTCGAGTGCTCATGGGCTATGCTGGGGCCAACGGAATGCTTCTTTCGAGGATGACGGAAAGGAGCGACTGACTGTCTTTGTGGGATGTCACGACCCTCTGCTTGCAAGCTCGTCAAGAGGTCAATTGCCCACAAGTGGCACCAATTCAATGAGTGACGGAAAAGAAGAGAAGGGAAATCTAGATGGTAAGGAGCAAGTACCCGGTTTACCTCCTGAACTTTCGACACTCTCACGCATGAGGCACATGCGGAGGAAGCTTCAGGACGAGCTCAAGCAACTCTCCCTCCTTCGCTTTGCTCTCACCTCTTGCCGACTTTGCTTGTCGTCCTTCATCATCACGGGCTCTTGTGCTGCTGTGCTTCATTTCTCTGCGCTTATTTCTGAACCGCCAGAGCAATCGGACGGCCTTAGGTTGGATGGACCCGAAGACTTAGAGTCCCACCTCGAGACGCGCCTGGCGAGTGGCCTGAGGGTGCCTTTCCACGCCGGCAGCGGCTCTGAATTGAGCGGAGCATTTGAGAGGTACAGGAGCAAGAGTTGTGAGGGAGATCAATCGGGCATTGTGAAGATGTCAAGAGACGACGTGAGAAGAAGGATGAGCATGAGAGAAGAGACGAACGTTGATCGACAGGAGCAACGGGAGCACGAAGACAAGAGGGATCACCAGCCATCACGTCAAGATCGGACAGCTCAGCAGCAAGCAAAGAAAGAACGAGAGGCGACATCATCCAGCCTTGTCGATCCTCCTCGCCTCTCACAGATAGACCCTGATATCATGAAAGAGCTTCCTCTCGAGATCCGGGCTGAGCTGCTGTTACATCTCAAGGGGACGTCAAGGTCTTCTTTGCGGGTCTCGTTTCACTTGCTGACTTGCCCTGTCAGGAGCTCAGCACAAGACAAGAAATCTGACCATAACAAGAAGTACACGAGTGCGAAGCTCGCCAATAAGGGGAAGAAGCAGATGAAGGGGATGAACTTTCACTCCCACCCTCAACCACCATCATGTGAGCTTGTCATGCTATTGATCACTTCTCAAGCTATCCACATCTCAGTTCATAATGACAAGCTCGACCAGTCTGTGCTCAAGGAGCTACAACGGAGCATGGGGGTAAGAGCATTGCCCAGAACCGTGACAAGCTCACGTTCGTGTTCTCTAGGCAGAATGGGTGAGGGAGAACGTCAAGGAGAACTACACGACGAGCTCGGGAACGAGGAAGCGAGCCAGGGAGGAGGGTCCAAGACGCGTCAAGGAGGAGCTGGAGAGGGAAAGGCAGCATGAGCATGAGCAGGAAACAGAGCATGAGAGCCCAGTCTTGCAACTTCCTTGCGGTGAGACGGCTAGGTTGAGGAAGGCGATCAGCGACTGGTTAGTCAAGATCGACGTAGGGACTTGTTTTCCCCTCTTTCCCGACTGACGCGACTCTGTCAACAGAACCCCAGGGATGTACATGCCAGACTGTTGACCACTCTTCTTCAGTGCGCTGACGCCTCCATCGATGACTAGATGACGCTGCTGCAGCTCCTTGATCGCTCGAGAACGACGCCTGGACGCTGCTTACGTCCTCATGCGCATGCTCACCCGCAAGCAGGAAGATTATCCGAAGTGGAGGAGGTTGTCTTGCTTGTGCTCCTTCCCCTCTTACGAGACTTTCAAAGAGTGTTGTCAGCTGTGATGCTGCAAGGACAAGCTCTGGTCGCTCGCCTTCACCGAGGAGTGCTGAAACTCGAAGATGTGTGAAGTTTAGAGTCCGTTATCATCCCCTCTTTGGACTCAGAGATCCCTTGGGCAAACTAAGGCATGGAACCAGCAGCTCGAAACAGAGCCGGAGACCGTTGCAGGTAAAGTGACGTCCCTTAGTCTTTGGCCCTGATCATATTCAAGGTATCGATCCCCGATACAACTTCCGAGACGAAGTTTTACTCGCTGCCTGACCTGAGGGTATTTGAGTAAAGGTTTTGTACGGAATCGCATACCCCTCCAACGACCCGAAACCGAGTATGGGAAAGGGGGTCCGAACCTTTGAAGGGGTAGCTAGACGAGGCGAGGCCGAATATGCCGAATGAGAGAGAAGAGGAGGAGAACAATGAGCGAGAGACGATAAGAAAATGGTGAAGATGGAAGGCATTCATCGTTAACAGCTGCTTGAAAAAGCTTCCCAGCATGAGAGTTCTTCATCTTCCTACTTTGCAGATTTTCTTTGTGTTCCTGTCTGGGTTCAATGACCATACGAGTGTCTTGAGCCTAAACTATCACAAACTTCCAGCTTTTTTACCTCCCGTGTCTCCCAATTCAAGGATAAAGCGGCAGCATTTCAGCATTGTATGCTCCTCGCAAAAACAAGAATGGAGGATCAAGAGGTCAGAGCTTGAGGTGCAGTTGGAACAAAAGATAGAGGAGTCTTTCCGGGTAAGAAAAGCTTTAGAAAGCTTGAAGCTGAAACGTGAAGAAGAAGCCAAGGCATTAGAATGGCAATTGTTTCTGCAAAAGGTGCAGCAGGACATCGATGAGCCTGAGGTCGCCCCTTGGGAAGTCGCAGATGATCTGCAAGAGGTTGTGCAGAGCTACTTGTATAACACGTCGCTCGAGGGTGTAGATCTGGGTTACATGAGTGTAGACCTGGGTGGAAACAAGACCGGGAAGAATATAGTGGGGAAGATGAATGAGATGGATAGAACGGTCTTGAAATCGGTATTCGACTCAGTAATTGCGGACCAGAAGAAAACGCAGACAACAAAAAAGAAGGGTGTTATGTCCGAACTCTTTCAAGGGGGAGGTTTTGGCTTGAAAGGATCCATGAAATCGGACAAACTTAACGCGCAAGGCACGTGGAGCCTGAAACGCGATGCAGTGGAGTCCTGGGTCAGACAGGAGCAGATAGCCCTGAGGAGGAAGAATCCATCGTATGCCAAGAAGATGCTAGCTGAAAAACTGCAGAACCGAACCAAAAAGTCGATCCCATGGGAAGAGGTGAAAAGGAGAGTTGAAATGCTTCAGTATGCGATCTTGAAAGAATCGCAACCTCAACCAAGGAAGACATCGTACAATGCAACGACTGACGACACCCTCAGAATGCCAAGGCGGAATCTCAACGTCAATGATGAGCTTGCATTCAACACTCAAGCAAGCAAAAAGGGGAAAGATGAACGAAATACCTACCAGGACATCTGGTTTGATCTCTTCGACCCAGATGAACAATTTGCAGAGTTGACTGCGACTTCCACTCGTTTTGGATTGCGATCTATGTCTGTCAAGAACAAGATCAAGACAATGCAACATGCGAGTGAAGATATGATTCAACATGCAAACAAGTGGTTGAAAAAGGAAGACAAGCTTCCGTATGAGTCGGTGAAAGACTTCCGCAAGTATGTTGCCGAGGAGTTCAACAAGTACAAGAATGAGGAAGAAATTGACGGACTGGAAGATGGAGCGAAGCAACCGTCGAGATTGATAGAGTATATGCTAAACAATGTTGACACAGACAAGTTGGATGCAAGCTACTTCGGTCTTCTTCTCGTCCCTCAGAAAGAATTCATCGAGGGGACAATGAGGAGGTGTGGCTTCCTTGTCCTGTTGTTCTTGCTGCTGACTCTCTCCTCCCTCAAGGCAAGGGTACGACATGGAACAGATCTTTTTGAGTCCAACCGATATCGAGGAGGACAACTACCGCTGGGCGGAGCTGGATTACGTAACTTGAGTTGCACTTGGGTACCTCTGTGATCAGATTGGCAGATTGCAGAGACAGATTGGCGGTTTACAAATCCTGACTTGTACGCAAGATATCAAAAGAAGAGAGATCTAGACAGTAAGTTTCCTGCAGCATATGTCATCGCTCACCCCACACTGCAGTTCAGACATTGGAATTGATAAAGCGACTGGAACGAGATACTGAAATATTATCCCTTGAGGTTTTCCTGCTTGCTGTTGACTCCAAGCTCCAGAATATGAACACACTTGGTTCAGGCTGAAATTTCTGTGCAAGAGTTCCAGGCGATCATGCTTGATCTTGGGCAATGCCGGGTGCAAGACGACGTACCTCTCCTACATTCCTGCACGCGACTATGGACCAACACTTGATGCAGGTGATCATCTTCGAGCCAGGAGATTGGACAAACTCGCGCGTCCTCGGGACATCAGATGACTTGGACGAGATCGTCGACGTCGGGTCTACTCTCATATTCGTCCTGCTCATGCTGTACCCCTTCATCCCGGTATCGGAGGCACTCCTCTTCGACCCAACCTGGTAAGCATGTCGAGATGGGGGGGAGGGGAGTGAACTTAGCATTTGACAGGGTGGAGGAGAACTTCAGGCTGGACAACTTCATGTCGTTTCTCTCCCTCCCCTACAACGTCGCCATCACCGTCTTTCAAGGCCTGCGCTTCGCCTTGGCGAACATGAACGTCGGCGACATCAACATTTAGAAATTTTCTTTTCAAATTTCATTTGTTTCCTACCCTACAACTCATTCTTTCACGGTCATATTTTAAAATTTGAATCAAATTTTTCCCGCGTGTCACCCGTTGCCAGAGGCGAGGTAGGATGTTGTGAAAGAAAATGGGGAGAGAGGGTAGCTAGAAGGAGCTCTATCACCCACACCATGGTGAACCACCTACAGCCACCAGAGAACAGTCTTCTGCGTTCCTTCATACAACTCTGATCTCTACCCTCCCCTCTCACTGCACTCCCTCTCTTGCTCATTCCATGCCTAAGTGGTGAATTTCGCAGGTCAATGCAGCCTCGTATCACTACGATCTTTGACAAGTCTGCTGACCATGGCGCATCCGGATGTCATGCGAGCAACGGACTGAGAAAATCTCCAGAAGATTCCAGTGAAACAAGAAAACAAACGCGAGGATCCTCCTTGTTTGAAGAAATCTTGAATGCAGATTGGAGCGACAAGAAGAAGTTGAGGGAGGAGGTTCAGGAGAAACCCTCTGGTTATCAAACGAATGTGGAATCGAATGTCAAGGCAGATCAGAAGCGTTTACAGCAAGAAGGGAACGAGCTGGAAGTAAAGGAGGTGCTCGATGATGAGAAAACGAAAGAAGAGAAATTCGAGGATTTGGAGGCAGAGGATGCAAATGAACCGGATGTCAAACTGCAGTTAATACAGCAGTCTGATTCGCAAGTGAATGATGAAGAGAAGGGCGAGGGTGCAGACCAAATGTTGGTCTCGTCCCAACTGCTCACTCAAGAATACTCTCAGCCTACACAAGATCAGCTGGAGTTGACCCAAGATTCTGTTCAACCCACCCAAGAGTATCAAGGAAACGTGTTCGAACCTCTCGTCCCCGCCTCTCAAGAGGACCTCAGGTCCAGCGAACTAGCAGAGGAGCCAACCGAGGCTGAAATGCGTCCAGGCAAGCGTAGAAGAATACGAGCAGCTCTGGATAGCAGCGATGAGGATGAAGATTCGGAATACGGGATAAAGAGGGAGGAGCAACAGGCAGAGGAACTTCCAGACCTGAGCAACTGGAGAGTTCGCATGGAACTTCTGCTAAGAACATCGAGGATGGGCGAGCTTGCTGAGCTGTTGGGAAGAGGTGAGAGGATCCGACATTCCCTCCGGTGCTCACCAAACTTCGCTACAGACGTGGCTGCACGATATATCAAGGCGAGAAGAGATGCTTCCGCTCTTGCGATCGAGGTAAGCTGGCGGCCAACTCGATTGGGCTGCTGAGATCATGACAGGACCTCGAGATGCCGACCTACGAGAAACTGCAGCGAATCCTCTTGATGCGAATGTGGGAGGGGCGAGACTTTAAGGTTGCAAGATGAAGATGAAGACTTTTATTCTTCCTCGAGTTTTGCAACACTTACCACCCATGTAGTACATGCCTGCAGATTCCCCTACTCACTCAGCTCATGAGCTGCTGTGCCGCCACTCACTGTCCTCGCCTGCAAAACATCGAATGTCAGCGACATGAGACCGGGATGTTAAGCCAGTAAGACGAGTGCTCCTTATCGCCACATGGCGCTTCTGCTTCAACACTCAATTCCTTGTCAACATCACGTTTCCTATCAACCGACCAGCATTGAGCTGCTCCCAAGTGGAGTCTGTAAAAATTGCACGCATACACAAGAGAACAAAACAATTAGGGCACATCTGGGCTCAGAGCCTTCACATGATAGGACACTTGAGTCTGCATATCAGCAGTGAGAGAAAGCAGATCAGCACACAAAATGTCACAAAGGGGCTTTGATAGAATTGCAAAGTCGAAGCAATGCGAGCAAATCCAATCATCATCTGCTCCTGGCGGGAGCCAAGGTGAGTCGCCAACAAGTTTCTGTCCACCAGCCCCTTACACTCAACGGCTAAAATGTTGGACGAACATTGACACGCATCGGAAAGACCGAAACCAGGTCTAATGTTTAGAGTTCGGACGTGTGCGTTGAGCGCAAACAAGCATGCGCGAGGTACTCACGGAATATTCGCTTCGAATGTTCCTTGCGCCAAATAGATTGCGGAAATCTGCTTCCCAGCAAAGAAACGACCTTGCAAACCAGCTTGCGCCTGCCTCCAAAGTCACAAGCATCACTCGCTAATAAGCAGGTGTTATGCCTTCTGCGCGGTGTCAGTGGAATCAAAACGAACATAGACAAGTCCGTTCGGATGCTTGCGATCAGCGACAACTTGAATTACTCTACCTGGAAGAGATGTCAGGTTGTCAGATCTCGTCAAAGCACATCTTCACCGAATTTGGCCTCGCACTCTTCCTTCACATCATCTTGAATCTCAACGTGGAAATCTGGCTCAGTTTCTCTGCAGGAAATCATCACAAGATTTCCTCGATGGTCGCCACAACTCACTTGGCAGGATCGAACATATTCACCAACACCATGAACACCGAAGGCTGTGACTGTCCATTGGGGATCGCATCTGTGCATTATCTCTCACATAGGGATTTCACGAAAAGATTCAAACTCCTACTTGCAGGCTTGGATGGCTGTAGTGCACCACTCATGAGACTGTTAGGCACAGCGCTGGTAAGCTGTGCATCGCCACGGGCCAACTTTTGCATCAAAGAGTGTCGAGATTGGGCCGAAACGTGAACGCCCCCGATCTCATTATCGTCAAGCATTTCTGTAGCAGGGCCACCTGACGATGACATCGATCCTGTGTAGCCAGATCCCGCACTCTGAATGATCCGCACATTAAGAGCCTTTCCGGCAAGATCAAAGCCATTCAGGTGAGCAACAGCTTTTTGGGCATCCTGCAGAGTTCTAAAAGGAATTAGAGTCCAACAGGTAAAGTTGATAGCACTTACTTGAATTCCACCACGCCCTTTCCAGTGCTCCGTCCGTGCTCTTTGTTGATTCTCACACTCAAAACCTTTCCAAAAGGTGAAAACCTAGAGTTCTTTGTGTTAGAGGCTATTGTCTTGTATTCCCTGAGGCGGCTTACAGGGTTTGAAGATCATCCTCAGCAATGTCCATGTGCAAATTATCCACTTGAAGTTTTGCAGGAAGATCCAACTCTCCAGCAACCTGACATTGGGACATCACAGACTGCGATGCATCAAGAGCAAATCTTGATACCTGAGCAGCCAATCTGGCTGCTTGATTCTTCTCAGCTTGAGACGCTTGAACCACCACAGGAAAGCCACACAAAAGCTGTGTACAATAGATCGATCACCAATTCAACCAAGTGACCCAAACGATAGCAACCTGGCCTGACTTCTGCACAGCTGCTACACATTGCTCCTGCTTCTCGAATTCGACATAGGCTATACCCTTCGATCGCCTCGTCTGTGTGTCCTTGATGATTCTCACATCCACAACCTGAGATACGCAAGTTCAGCATCGTCCTTTCACCCACAACAGACCAAACCTTTCCGGCTTCAGAGAAGAATTGGAAGAGATCTCGTTCATCGGCTTTGCGCGCTACCTACACGAAAATATGAGAACCTCTCATATGTGAAGAGGGAGAAGCCAATGCAAACACCTGCGCAACAAAAATAGTCCTCATGTCTCGATCGAACCCCTCATCATCTTTCGCAACTGACATAGAAATTTCAAAAGAATTCATATCAGGTCTTTCAATATCGTGTACTTTGTTCTGCAGGCAGACGATCAGGAATTTCTTTCTCGTAACGATATGTCTCATCATATCGCCTCTTTTCGCCGTCATGCCTCCTTCTGTCATCGTGCTTGTCTCTGTGCCTGTCGCGGTCCCTCCTGTCCCTTGACCTGCTTCTCGACCTCTTTTTGTCCCTCGATCTGCTCCGAGAGCGATCTCTCTTGCTTCTCTTCCGATCGCTGTCCCGGTCTCGGTCGCGATCCCTGTCCCTGTCCCGATCCCTGTCCCTGTCCCTGTCCCTGTCCCGATCTCTGTCGCCATCTCTGTCTCCTCCATCCTTTTCTTTCTTCTCAGTTGGCTCTGGAGCATAAGATGCTTCTTCTTCTTCTATTCCTCCTCCTCCTCCATCTCTCCCCAGCTTCTGGTCCATGTACGCCTCTGGGTCGAACTCCGCCATTTCGCCTCTGCGCGCCTACCCCTATCGACTACCCCCACCTCCTAACCTATGACCAATACCCCTATCTGGCCAAGGTGGTTAGTGCCCACCCACCCAATTTCCCGATACTATTGCTCGAACCTACCCCTGTAAAGAATTACCCCTGGATTCTCACATGAGAAATTGAGGTTTGGTAGGGTACGTCCTCATGATGGGAGAACAGTACCCTCTACACTCCGCATCACCTGGCAAAATTCTCTCCATGTGACCCGTACTGTACCCCTACCCCCATTGTACGTACCCCTACCCCGTGTTTCTTCAGGGTACCCTCTCGTGCAGGGGTGACAACTGATCCTCGAGCCCTTCGAGAATTCTCTCCTCCAATCAAATTTTGAAAATTTCCCTAATAAGTTATAGCATAGCACAAAATATGCTCCTCAACATTGGAAAAGCAAGATCAGGTTTGAGAGCCGAACAAGACTGATCCGAGGGGGGCTCACCGGGCTTGAAACTCACCCGCCGGGGCCCGCCGGGCCGGCCGACAGCCACCCGGCCGCGCTCGAACCGCTTTGGCAGGACACACAAGCAAGTTTGCTCCGCCGCCATGGGCAGCTCGAGCATGTGCGGAGGAGGGGAAGGGGGAGGAGGAAACGTCACCCTGATGGTTGACATCGGAGATGTGAAGCGATTCGGACCCTCCGATTGCTTTCAAGATCTTGTTCTGCGTCCTCTGCTTGTCATAGCCATCTTGTTGTTCGTCTTCAACCATGTTCGCAGAATGTGGTATTCGGCAAGGAAGCACGAGGGGCTCAGTATGTTGGGGCTTACGATCACAGACAAGATGCAAGCTATACTTGTGATCGTTTC
Organism: Guillardia theta CCMP2712; assembly: GCF_000315625.1. Taxonomy (NCBI): domain Eukaryota; class Cryptophyceae; order Pyrenomonadales; family Geminigeraceae; genus Guillardia; species Guillardia theta. Next base: position 54,620 of record NW_005434630.1, read on the forward strand.
GTTTCTCATTACAATAGCCGATTCTTCAGAGAGGAGTTCAACGACCCGGCAACTTGCGGTCTTTGTTGCGGGAGCATGCATGTGGTTGGGATCCTTGCTTGTGATGGTGCTAGAGAGCTCGAGGGGGCTAGCACGAGGATGGCAGATAAAGAGCTTCTGGTTGCTCTACCTGGCTGTCCTCGCAAACTCTCTGAGGCTCAAGGTCCTTCAATTCTCTTACGGTGAGGTGGTAAGCTCGGCTGGGATGCATTTACTAGTAGCGCAATGCTGTTTGGGGCTGTTGCTGGGCTTGTCTGCAGTCTTACAAAACTCCAAGACATCAGGGATTCAACTAGATGCTATCGGACCGTCTCATGCCATGGCCAACGAGGAGCAAGAGCTACGAATATACGGGAAGATGGAGGAGGAGGACCCTCATTCCAAACTATCGCATCCTCAGAGTGACACACAATCACAAGAGTTCTCTGCAAGTTTGGGTTCTCTTTGGCTATATAGTTGGATGAATCCACTGCTGCGCAAGGGATTGAGAAAGCAGATCGATGACTCTGATCTTTCTGCCCTCCTCGGCCTGGATCGAGCCAAAGAGAACGGGGACGAGCTTTGGGCGACCTGGCAGAGAGAGCGGCAAGGGACGGAAGGCTCCCTTTCCTTGTGGAAGGCCATCGGAAAGGTCTATGGTCCGTCTTTCTGCTTCGTCATTCCGCACAGAATGGCAGGAGATCTGCTCACGTTTGTATCTCCTCTCCTGCTGCAACAGTTGTTGCAGCTGATTGAGAACGGAGAGATGGCGGAGAGAGGAGGGATGATCGATGCTGTCCTCCTCACTCTCTGCATCTTATTCTGCAAGCTCACTGAGAGCATTCTCATTCAAAACTACTTTCATCAATGCTTCCGCGTGGGATGGCGAGTCAGGACGGCTACTGCAACCATGGTGTATCGGAAAATCTTCCGACTGTCAACACGAGGTCTTCATCTCTTCAAGACAGGACAGCTGGTGGACCTCGTTTCTATAGATGCTGTTCGACTCTGCGTTGCAGCGGGATACCTACATTATGCCTGGAGCGCGCCAATGATGGCGATCATTGCGATTATTCTCTTGTACAACCTGCTGGGCTCCTCAGTCTTTGCAGGGTTATTCATCATGATTGTTCTCTTGCCTATCAACACTTACGTGATCAAGAAGATGCAGTTACTCAACAACAAGCTGATGGAGGCAAAGGATCGGCGAACAGAGAGCATGGACGAGGTTCTTCATGCGATCCGAGTCATCAAGGTGATTTCGCTCTGTTCACTATACAATCAGTGTGATACAATGCTGTAGCTCTTCGCATGGGAAGATTCTTTCATGGATAAGGTAGCACAAGTCCACAATCGTGCGCTAGAGATAAAAGATGTGCAGGTCCAGAAGCTGAGAGAAAAGGAAATGCTCTTGTTGCGGACGGAGGGGGTTTGGGCGGTGGCTTCAAGCTTCGTGTGGATCGGGTCTCCTCTTCTGGTGTCTCTGGCATCATTTGCTGCTTTCACTTGGAGCGGCAATGAGCTGAAACCTCACATCGCCTTCACTGCCTTGTCACTTTTCAATGTGTTGAGAATGCCTCTCTTCGCGATCCCGCAGGTAACAAGTCACGCTCTTCCCCTGTGCTAGTCTCCCCCACTCTTCCCCCACTCTTCCGGCTGTCTTGTGTCGCTCCCTTGCCCATTGCTCGCCTGCTGATGTCGTCTCCTCTAGGCAATCAATTTCTTCATTGCTTGCAAGACAGCAATCGGACGAATCCATCCGTTCCTGTGTGCAGACGAGGTCGACCCCTGCTACTTCGAGGAAGAGCTAGGAGCATCGGACGAAGAGGAGAAGCATCCCACAGTTGTGTCCATCAAGGGAGGAGAGTTTTCATGGTGCAAGTCTGTTGCCGAAGACTCGTCCCTGCACAACCTGGGGCAGGCGGAAGAGTTGTCGAAGAGCGAGTCTCAGCGGGTTGTTGAGAAGAGGACGTTGCATGAGATCGACTTTGAGGTCAAGCAGGGTGAATTCGTCATGATATGTGGATCAGTCGGCTCAGGCAAGACGTCGCTGCTCGCTGCTATCTTGGGGGGGATGTTGAAGAAAGAGGGTACTGTAAGGCTCAAGGGAAGCGTAGGCTACTCACCTCAGGAAGCTTGGATCATGAACGCGACTCTTCGGGACAACGTTTTGTTCGGGAAGGAGCTCAAGCTCGATGTTTACGACTCAGTGTTGAAAGCTTGCTCCCTCGACAAAGACATTGAAATGCTCCCAGGCGGAGATGCCACAGAGATTGGTGAGAAAGGAATCAACCTGTCGGGAGGACAGAAAGCGCGGATCGCACTGGCTCGAGCATGTTACAGTCAGGCCGACCTTTACCTTCTCGACGACCCTCTTTCTGCCGTCGATGTGCACGTGGGTAATCACATCATGTCTCAGTGCATCGGCGGCCTCCTCGCAGGGAAGACCCGCATCCTCGTGACTCATCAGGTGCAGTACGCCGGGTTCGCCGATAGAGTTGTCTTCCTCGAGAAAGGAAGAATCATCGCAGCTGGTCGCCCGGAAGAAGTGAGGGCTGCTCATAGCTCATGGTTTCAGGTAAAGCGCAAGAGTGGAGAGGACGTGGATGCAGCAGATGCGAAAGGAGACGCAGGAGAAGGGGCTACGGCTGTGGATTCAGAAGCTGGAGACGAGAAGGAAACGCCGCCTAGTAAAGGGGCTGAAACGAAGAACTCACAGACAATCCAAGCAGAGAAGAGGGAGGAAGGAGCACTAAAGCGAAAGATATGGAAAGCCTACGCCAATGCGATGGGCCTGAAGATGCTGATTTTTCTCACTTCATCCTACCTCATCTCTCAAGCCCTGCAGAGTGCGAGCGATTTCTGGTTGAGCATTTGGTCCTCCGCTGTGATTGCCAGCGAGCCGCCAGCTTCCCGCCGATCACACGGGCTGTGGCTTCTGCTTGGCAGTGAACACTCTCTCCTTGAGGTGACAGGAGAGGGGAGGATGGCGGCGGACTCAGCTTACTATCTTATGGTTTACTCGCTACTCTCCTTGATCGCAATCGTGGGGATCGGAGCACGAGCTCTTGTTGTCAACTTTGCGGTGATTCGAGCAGCCAATCGCCTTCACTCTCGCATGTTGCGCTGCATCGTTCACAGTCCAGTCCGCTTCTTCGACACGACACCCATGGGCAGAATTCTCAATCGCTTTGGAGCTGATCAGTATGCAGCCGACAAAGAGATGCGGGAGAGTCTGGGTCAGCTTCTGCAGACGATGATGAAGGTCTTGCAGGTCATTGTCGTCGTCATGCTTGTCACTCCCACCTTCGCTGTGATTTTCCTGCTCGTGGTCCTCGTCTACTATAGAATCCAGCGAGTCTACCGTCAGTCCTCGCGCGAGCTCAAAAGGCTGGAGTCTGTCTCCAAGTCGCCTCTACTTGCCAATCTCCGCGAGTCCATGGGAGGGATCGACACCATCAGGGCCTTCAAGATGCAAGCGACCTTCGAAGAGACCTCGGACCGATGTAACGACGCCTACACCCGCGCTTACGCTAACTCCAACACTGCGAACCGATGGCTAGGAGTCCGTCTGGAGTTCTTGGGCAACATGAGCGTCTTTTTCGCAGCGCTCTTAGCGGTCCTGCAGAGCGCGCAAGACAGGACGTCGGCTGGACTGATCGGGTTGAGCATAACCTACGCGCTGGAAGTGACGCATGCTCTCAACTGGTTTATTCGAGGGTTCAGCCAGCTGGAGACGAACTTGGTCTCTGTTGAGAGGATCGATGAGTACTCGGTCTTAGAGACCGAGCCCATTGACGAGGAAGGGACTCCTCAGCCTGCCTGGCCAAGCTCTGGGGCAGTTGAGTTTGACAATGTCGAGATGAGGTATCGACCTGAACTAGAGCTGTCGCTCAGAGGCGTCACGTTTGCGATTGGAGGGGGGGAGAAGCTGGGAGTGGTGGGAAGGACAGGGGCAGGCAAGTCCTCCCTCGCTGTCGCCATCTTCCGGATCTGTGAATTGTCGTCCGGCAGGATATTGATCGATGGGGTGGACACGTCAACGATGAGCTTGAGGGAGCTTAGGTCTAAACTTGCGATCATCCCTCAGGACCCTGTTCTCTTCTCCGGTTCGATCCGCTACAACGTCGATCCTTTCCAAGAGTACAGCGACGGAGAGGTGTGGGAAGCGCTGAGAAAGGTTCACCTTGACGAGTACGTGCGGCACTCGGAGGGATCCGAGGGTCTGGAGTTGCAGGTTGCGAGCGGGGGAAGCTCGTTGAGCGTGGGTCAAAGGCAGCTGCTGTGCTTGGCCCGAGCGCTGATGCGGAGGTCCAAGGTGATGGTGATGGACGAGGCGACAGCAAATGTGGACCTCAAGACTGATGAGGAGATCCAAGAGATCATCCGCGAGAACCTGCAGGGAAGCACAGTGATCACAGTCGCTCATCGCTTGAACACAGTCATGAAGAGCGATAAAATTCTGGTGATGTCTGCGGGAAAAGTCGGAGAGATTGGTGATCCAGGAGAACTGATTGCAAATGAAGACTCACTGTTCTCGAGGCTCTGCAAGGACACCAAGCTCAACAAATAATCCTTTCATCCTTGTTTTCATCCTTCTATTCATCTGTAATCTTGTCCGCAAGGTTTTCGCCGCAAAAGGGTATTTTTCTTAGTAAAGCCACGTAGGGTGGTTCACTGTCATCGTCCTCTTCCTCCACGGTAGTTTGCTGGATTCCTGGTTGAGGCTTGTCATCATCAGCACCTTAGAGGCTTTCTAACGTCACCTTTCACTTTCTTCTCAACCGTCTCTTCCGGCGGCTTTTCAGACACGTCCTGTATTCGAACAACCTGCCGATGTCTCACATCCTTGCAACCCATAGGAAGGGTTCGATACCGTTGCTTGCCGCCTCTCATACGCTTCGATACAAACCTTGGCCAGGGTTTTACATTTGTCGGGAGATCTCTCATACTCGGGAAGTGGAATCTAGATTCACATCACAAGGTACAGACACAATATGCACCTGCGATCAACACCTTGTAGTTTGTACATTTCGTGCAAAACACTTTTCCCGTGAGACGGCAGTGAATCATCTCAGGTTTCTGTGATTGCTTCTCGTGACATTTGAAGAGAAAGAATCTACTTGTCTCACCGAATTTCCTTGTCGGCGGTCAAACCTGACATCGCAGAACCCGTCTCTTGGAGTCTCAGGATCATCGTTAAGGTCTGGGTCATGTAGATTGATCCGTCCGCAGCATTGCCTGCAAGCACGTCTCATCCTCTGTCACTTCCTGGTCTTACCGGACCTTGCGATCTCTGTCGGCTCCCCGTACCACCATCCCCGCACGAGAGTCATCGCATTCTTCCCCACGCCTGCATGCTCCTTCAGCTCGCCTTCTGACCATCTCTTCCGCTGCCTACCTTCAGTTCGCCAGCATGTTTCCCCCTGCGCTGTGACAGGGATCTGGTCGGACATGTAGCCCTTGTTCCTCCCGTGCTTGAGCGACTCGCCGACCAGCTTGGCATCGGAGACGTCGATGTTGGACTGCATGGCCGAGAGAACTCCTGTGTACTCCTGCTCGACGTAATCGCGAATGACCTTCCAGTGCCACCTAGACAGTGCTGAGAATCCCTCGACCCCTTCCATGTCTATCACCGAAATCTGTTGGGATCCTGCTCGAAAGGATCCTTGGACATGATTGTCGGGGTGTTCCCGTCCTCCGCTGCATATATTCTCCGCGCTGCCTGATATTCTTTTGCAAATTCAAGACACCTTTCATGTCACTCAGAGGTATGTCAAAGAGAAGAAAGCTCATCGCACTTGCTGCACACGGTTTTGCTGAAATGAGCATTCTCAATCTCTTGTTTCAGGTTCTGCAGATTCCTCTCAAACTTCTTCTGTTCAGCAAGTTCTTTCTCTATCCTCTTGAGGAGCTGCCCTGTCGCCTGTATGGACTCAGATGGAGGGGTTGGGAGGGGCAGGCGATACGGTCTCTTTGTCCGGCAACTCCTCGTCCTCTTCATCTGAATTGTTGTGTTTCTTCACTTTCTTCTCCTGGTCTGTCTTGTACATTCGTTTCCTGATGTTTGTCAGTCTGTTTGCCACGTGCATCTGACAAAGCGTGTGAGCGATCTCCTGTCGCGAGAATGCGCGGCAACCTTTGCGCTGTGAAGCTGCCGCTGGAAGTCCAACTCCTTCAAGACATTCTGCAGTGCATTCTCTTCTTCCCTTACTAGTATATCGACAATGAAGTCTCTTCCAACCTGGGAAGAACTCAATATCTGAAAACGCTCAGGTGAAAGTTACAAACCTCAAAACCCCAGTCAGGGAATCTTGTCACTTCTCCGGCAAAAAGGGTACTCGAGACAAAAAGTTTCCCACAGACATGGCAAGGGGACGGCAGTCCTTTGGCTCCCCCAAAGATGGCAGACCTGTCGAATCTTGTTCCTGACATTTTGAATGTGATGGCCAGCAAATGTTTGCCTCACGCTCGTCTACCTGTTTCACTGCACTTTGACATATACGGGTTGTCAAATGCATCGATGAGATGTAACATGTGTTGAACCATCCAGTTCTCATCGTCCGTTACAGACATGTCGAGGATCAGAGTGATGCTCCCTCCTGCATCATACCTTCCAGCTATCAACTCCTGGGCTGCCATGTCAGGATTGACTTTCAGCGCCTTAAGCTGCGACTTATCCAGCCTTCCGTTGACTATGTGAGAAAGAGGAATGAAGCATTGCTTTCCAAAACATCTCCGGTCTGCGTTGAAAGTTGCCACACAAGAAGAGCCAGGAGGAAAGTAAACATCTTCTTCTTCATCTTCTTCCAGCATCCGGTATACAGACTTGTCAAGTCGATTCACTTTAAAAATACCGAAACGGAATGAATGCTTCCTTGTATCTCCGATTTCCGCCTGCAGCCAAAATTATAACGAGATGAAGAATCTCTAAAGTTCACTTGTTTGCGCGAAGAATGCAAGTAGATCGACAGGTATTCACTCTTGTCCTCGTCCAACCTGTATCCCTTAGGATACAGGTCCAGATACCATGAACCGTCGGTTTCGAACTCAGAAGAAGAGATTTTTTGATTAGGCCAAATCTGCAAGCCGATCACTCAAGAAAGAACTGGTGTCAACAATACTTTTGAATGGATTCCTTCAAGATCTTTGATCATCCATCGGGTTCGTTGTCGTCCTTGCAAGGTGATCTCATAATCCGTTTCCGGAGGTTCGAGCTCAACCCCCGTGATAGCAAAGATCTCCACCTTGAAGATGAAGTGCTTCAGTTGAGGTTAGTAGTCAGCAAAAACGAGTACATGCATTGTAAAGGTTCCGTCTTGAATATCGGTCTCATATCCTGCAAAGAATGCATTAGAGATTGTTGTATCGAAGGTGTCTTGCCGGTCAAGAAGCAGCATCTGGGATTGAAGAATTTGTCAAGCTCTATGAAGCTTTCCCAACCCCAACTGCTCTCTTCTGAAGTGAACCTCTGAGAGAGAGACTTGACGACTGTTTCATCTTTGCATGTCATCAGTTCACACAAGATCTTCATGTATGGCAACGACCTTGAGCTGCCGTCTCTGACTGCCCCAGCTTACTTGAGGCTTGAGACTTTCCCAAAGACGCTTTTGAAGAAACCTCGCTCGCTGTTTCAATCGTATCAGATCAAATTCTAGAGCCTCGTAGTTCACCCTTGCTCCGAGATGAGGCTGAGCTTGACTTTGTGCTGGAGTGTTTCGATCGCACGCTCTGAGACGAACCAGATTCACTGGTCGATGAAGACCGCACTTCTCCTTTCGTTGACTTCCTCTTTCGATCTCCGTAGTCTGGAGCATATGACACCTGAATAGAAGCAAACATCGGGGATGGAGAGAAGAACTGTCTGCTTGTGATACCTTGATAGTTGCAAAGGCTGCGGTGTCTCTACGTGATGGATCGGGGAGTCTGTTCACATACAGACTAGCATATTCCATGTCGACACAACCTTGATCGCTTGTTATTGCATGATGTCGAAACAATCACGACAACCTTTTGGAAAGAATACAAGTTGCCATTCGTCGAAACCACACTGCACGGGAGGAAACATTCTGACGTCATCACCGAAACTTACATTTCTGAACCTTCCGACTTGCCAGGTGAAGGTGGTGAGATCGCCGACCTTCTTGAGGTCCTTCACTCGGTTCACGCTTCCTCCGAACATCTCAGCTCCATTCCCACGCCATGCCCATCAGTATCCACTAATAGTAACACCAACCCTGCACCACCCCTACCCCTTATTCATACTGCTTTCACCCTGGCATGTACCCCCCGTGTCTCCTGTTCATCGTGAGCGCGGGTGAGGGAGCATGGGGTGAAGGCAGTTCCAAGGATCCTGTGTGGAAGCTCGCAGACCAGGAGAGCAGCTGAGCATATAGAGAGATATGCCTATGAAGAGAGCGTGCTTCAATCTCCTAGTAGGCGCTGTGTGAGTAAATTCTCACTCTACCTTGTCAACGCTGCTCGCCAAAATGATGATACACTTTACTTCACTACACCAAAAGTGATCGAACTGAATTGGAATTTATGGAATTCCTCTCTCATCTACTGGAAGTTCAAAACCATGAAGGCTCTCCGCTTCATTGTAGCATGCACTCTCAGAGAAAACTCTGAGGTCCTTGCATCAAGCTCTGCACCTTGTGAGTTTTCTTTATCGCACAACGCTGCAATCAAAGTATGTCACTAAATTGTTAAAAACACATCCAACAACTTATTAAGTTCTCATTCACTCACCAGATAGAGCGAAAGCCTCTTCGATCATCTCTTTGACGATGATTTGACAGATGCGTAAAACAGTCTTGTTCTGTCCCACACCTCTTTCACTCCTTGGAGATTTTGACAAGCTTGTGCAAGTTTGATTTACCCCGCTTGTATCTCTCAGGTAGAGGGAATATGGATCATTATACCACTCTGAATCATCAACAACCGTCGGGCTGATAAAGGTTGAACTTGAATGTTCTTGATGGTGATCAGACAATGAAAGCTCAGACGCAACCAGAGGTGGAGCATGTCGACTCGAGTTCATTGTCTTGCAATGATATCAGGACACTGGCATCGTGAGCTTATAATTGTTTCCGACTTCAATCATTTTTTGTATTTTTTTCTAGAACTTTGACCTCTACTTCCATAGATTTTGACCGGAGCCTAGCAACGAATCATCCTCGTTGCCGTCAATTGCAGAAGCAATTTATCATTTTCGCTTTCAAGCTGCTTCACTCTTCGGAGCAGATTTCCCTCCGCATTCGGCTGAAAAGTTCGATCAAAGCTGTTCGCACAAACAAACAACACTCACCACCGCATGTAAGCTGGAGCGCAGCCCATTGACAATATCTTCGAAAATTGGAATTGATGACTTTGACAGGTCCCTGTCATGCTTCTTGACATACTCGTGATTAAACAAAGGCCACGCCCCAGAACCTCTTTCGTCATGAAAATCATTTACGTCAATTTTCTTCCGATACTGAGTCACATGGTGAAATCTTGAAGATTCCGCGCAAACAATCAATTCGTTCTTGGAAAGCAATTGGAAATTGGAGAAAGATCTGCTTCGCATTGGCCTTGCTTTAGCAACCTCTGTACAGAGCTCCCTAATTCTGCTGTCCGTTCCACATTTAAGGCACTTGTCGAATCGTTTGATGAAAGACTGTCTAGCAAGCGTAATATCAAACCATTGCCAAAAGGAGAATGAAAGAGAATTCCAAATTTCTCTCTTGAGGCAATGCACATAGAGCCTTCTTCGTGCCAATTTCTCTCGGGCTCGGTTCTCCAATATCAAGAAGCTGGAAACCATTACGATTCTACTATGCTTCGATCGCAGACTTTCAAGAACAAGCATGTTCTTTTTCCTGACGTTGGTCACAATCAAATTCCATTCGCAAAAAACAATCTCCTTGCATGACCTGCTGTCCCAATCCATGAAGTAATTGTCGAACTTTGAAATCCAATTCTTTCTTCTTAGTAGATAAGACCAAAGCGCAAATACTTGTTGAGATACAGAAAAATTCCGTATCTTCGCCTTTCGAATCAAGCCCGCCTTAGCTGCGATCAGGACTCTGGAATACATTTTCCAAGAATCCCAGATATCTTGTAGACTGAAGGATATTTGCTTCCGAATGCAAACAGCCTTTCGCACCCTCATGCCCAACGCAGATAGTTTTCTCCAAAGCAGAAAGCATTTCTCCTTTTCTAGACCAGACAGGGCTTCATTCGAGCGCAACATCCTCTCCACCATTTGCTTTGCTTTGACATGCTTTCTCCAAACATGAAAATATGACAAGAGGTATCTATGCAATCTATGCGACGAATTTTCAATCAATCGCTTGGTCCATTTTTTAGTTGACAAGAATATAGACCATCCATGAAGGACTGCTTCGAAAATCTTATAATGTTGATGCAATCGAAGTCGCTTAGGGTCTGACCGATGTGCCTTTTTTACCATCTCCCCCCATGTGCAAAACCAGCCATTTACGATTGTTCTTGTCTTCTTTTCCGAAAGCAAATTCAATGTGTGTTTCAAAACTTTCTTGGAATGTGCAAGTCCAATCCAATATCCAGTGATTTTTATCATCAATTCGTTGGTTTTTCTTGTCCTGAAGTTTGACATACGGATCCTTGTTTCAATTTTGTGGTAAAATGATTCGTACCATGTCTGAAACATGTGATGCACACGAGATGAAATTCTCTTCTGCGAAATAATTCTGAAAATATTCAAAATTCTTTGTCTTTGCGAGCAACATATGGACCAATCAAGAAAGTAGGACCACAGAATCTCAATGCGGATGTGGTTTGAATACTTTCGAAACGCTCCAAGAAGAAACCGACTTCTTTTTGAAAAATGTTTCCACATATCAAACCTTGCAAAGCAAAGTAATTTGAATTGTCTATGACGAAATGCTGTGACCAATTGCAGCTCCCATTTTTTGTGTGATAAAACTGTCTTGGTTCGCAAGAACCATCTTGACATTGTATCTGCTCTCACTCGAGTTTTTCTGCGATCTATCAAAGATAGCATTCTATTTCTAAGAAATTTGGATCTGTTTGCAAACTGTCTGATGCAGTTATACACATGTTGAACAGTTTGCCTTTTTTGGCGTTGACCTTTCCTTGTTGCCAATGAAGTATTGTGAATTTCTAGTTTCATCTCGAAAATTTGCCGAATCCATCTGTCAAAAAAATTTTTTTGGTGCCAACGTGACCATAGACTGATGGACGATTTCAATGCAATATTTTGCAACTTGAGGCCAACAATCCTGTTCTGTTGGAGAATTCGGAAGCATGTTTCCTGCAATAAACGGGACTCACAAAAAGCGTCGAGAGAGGATGTTGGGTACCTTCATTATCAATGGTTTTGATTCAAAGAAATGTCGAACTGCCTTGATACCGTGGACGTTTTGCCTCCAATATGTGAAACAACCAATTAGCTCACTTTTCTCGTTCACTGCAACTTTCAAAGTAAGAGATTTCATCTTGCAATTTTCCATTTTGTTCTCCAAAGCTGCAATTTTCCTTCCGTAAAGTTATATCCCTCCATTTCAACCTAAGATTTACCTCGTAAAGAACAAAGCAAATTGATCGCTCTGCTTGTGAGCCAACTCCAAAACAACACACGTGGTAGTCAACTCATTCTGAGAAATTTTGTTAGACTGATTCCGATGAAAGCAGTGAATACATCTATTCGCTCAAGTTCTTCCCTATAATGATCTCTCTCACAATCAAAGAAATTCGATATTTCTGCAATGCGCTTTTCCAATCGATATTTCTTGTAACATCATGTCATTTCACTTAATAAAGTTTGAAAGCAAAGGGATTTTACATCTTCAAGAAGAGCTTCCACTGACTGATTGTTCTGTGCTTGAGTAAGTGACGAGAAGGGGATTATATTAGAAATAGATACCCGTTTTGGAGTATTGAGAAGTAGATTTGACCTGCAACAGACAACGTAAACGATTGAATTTCAGCCAACATGGAGAACATACCTAAGGTACCATGGTTTTCCATCGACTGATTTGGGTTCATTTTGTATTCCAGCACCTTCAAACATAGCCTTTTCCTGCAAACAATAATTGATGGAAAGGTAAGAAGAGAAGAAAAGGAATTGTCTCTCTCACTAGGCCTTCGGGGGTCATTGGTATTTCACTTTTGGGACCCTCTTTCAAACGGATCGGGGTAAAAGGTGTTCCATCGCTGAGATATTTGTGTCAGAATCAAGAAACCAACATCGAAAAACCTTGCACCTTGATCGAAAGCCAATCTTTGCTTGAATCTGGGAACTTGTAGCAACATTTGGCCCGCTTTCCTCGAGGATATTCTCTTGCATTTCATCATCTACAGAAATTGAATCGGATCCGCATTCACGTAGGACACTCGCTCTTTGTTCAAGAATTTGCCTACGAAGTTGATCACAAAAATAGAACATACGTATGCACTCCTCATCACCAGTCTTCTTCGTTAGAACCGTCCTGCTCAGAGGAATCGTCCATTTTGATTTAACCTGCCATGAATCATTTCCACATCAGAGCAAATCGTATGGGTTCTTTTCATCTTTTGGCCATCCTTGTATCCTGGTCGTTGCACTTTTTTTTTGTCATGGAGAGAACCTTTCAACTTTCAACTGATTCAATCTTGCTTCTTCCATCAATTGCTTCTAGGTTGATCGCGGACAAAACATTCGTAACTCATCGTCGTCTAAAACGACCCTTAAACACCTATCGTCCTTTCTTTCTTTCCTACCATGGAATTCGAAGTTCTTTGCCTACATACTTTCTGTGTCTTTCGACTCCCCTAAAGCACAGCATTCTCCTCTGCTCTGCGCTTTGTTCTCAATCATTTCCGCACGATTCCTCTAGTACGAGGTAACTCTTCGGATCCTCTACCACCGTGGGGTACCCTACCTCGCTACTACCGAGTCCACCCCTGCTCTATCCATCATATACCCCACTGTCGTTGACCATAGGCCCTAAAATGGTTGGTAGGGTCGGTACCTTTCTGACCGAAGTTGGAGGGGTACCTAGGCCCGGGAGGCACTGTCATAGCCGCTCCCAGTGAAAATAGAGGGCCTACTGTTCGGCCGGGCCCCGGGCCGAGCTGGCCCGGCATGCCGGCATGGCCTCCACGAACTTGTTTGTCGTGGTCTGACGGTCAGTTACACGATCTGGCCCACGAACTACCACCCACCCATCTTTTGACCTTGACTACCCCCACCGAGATAGAGAAACAGGGTGCAAAAAGAAACTGTGTATCAACCAACACGAGGTAGGGATGAATCGAAGTGAGAGACTGTAGTAGAGCGAAGGAGGGGAGGAGGGAGGAAGGAAAACGAAGCACAGGAGCTTCGTGAAGGAGGTCCTTAGCCATCCTATCAGGATTTATCGAAGGACGACCATCGTCTTGTTTTTTTCTGACGCTTGTTGATTTATCAGGTACTGCCGATCGAATGTGTGAGGAAGTATGTGTATTTCAGCAACCTCCACCTTCAAAACCAACAAAGGATCTTGCGCACATGATATCAAACAAATTGTTCAATCATGAGCTGGATTCTGCTATAAGACAGATTTTGGTTTCTGGAAACATGATAAACAGTGCCGTTCAGAATCGAGCTATGTTTCGACTTGTGTGCTTGAGGATTGGAGTTGAAAATCAAAATTGCAAACTCAATGCAGATCTGCAAGGTCACATTTACATGCAATACCTAAAAATGAGACACTGCTTGAGGACGTCAATGAAAAATGCATCCAGGAAAAGGGCTTTCTTCCATTTGGTAGATGAAAACATTCTAGGAGACTCATACTTTATTCGGAGAGACAGATACTTGATGGGATTGCCAAAGCTCATCGAGACAAGAAGCAATGAATCAGGAGTAATACGATCTTTGCTGACCATTTTCGATGCATCTGACCTCATGAAGGCAAATATTGGTATTCAAATCTTACAGAACTCTTGCAAGAAAGGTTTGATCAAAGCCGTTGAAGAGATTCTACAAACTTCCGCAGCAGCAGAGCTAATCACAGAATGCGATCCCGATGGTAACACATGCCTGCACATCGCAGCTCGTGCAGGACATCTTCAAGTTATCAAGATGCTTGTTCTACATCCATCTGCCTTGTCATGTGTTTCCAGGGTGAATAAGTCAGGGGAAAGTATTCTGTCTGTCGCAATCGATGCCAACTCAAATGCGAACAAGATTGTGGAATTTCTGCTCTCCCACGAAAATATTTTTAAGCTTGCAAAGATAACGAGGCGAGAACAAGAGATCGTCCAATCCATCTTTTCTTCGTCTGAGCCAGACTTGCAACTGTTCAGGACGGTGTTGAATCTGGACTCCAAAGAAATCTTGTGCTGCAGGAATGCAAACTTGCAGAATATTTTACATCTCGCTGTTCATAATGGATGTACAACGATCGTAGAAGAAGTGATGGAGCACCAGGCTTGCTTGGCACGTTGGAAGGATCTCAACGGTCTCACCCCCTTGCATTTGGCATTTCGAAAATCTGATCACTTCTTGCTGCAACTTCTCGTCAATCACGTCGAAAATGTGCATGGTGCCGACTGCAGTTGCAGATCTTTGCCCTCTAGCCATTTGCTGTCCGAGATGGAATTGGCAATCCTCATCGAAGACATGAAACGAGTGTTGGAGCAAGCTCAATATTCAATGCATTGTTGTACAAGTATGACTTCAACTTTGCAACATGGTGCGGCAGACGTTTGTGCATTCAACGAGCTCTTATCGAGCAGCCTCACAAGAGAATTGACAAGCCTAGACGAGGACAGTCTTTTTCATGCATTCGATTAGCCAATACTTGCAACTAGTTCACTATCCTCGTAACACTCATCACAAGCTTTCTAGCTCTTCTTCTTCCTGCACCTGATCAATGAATTTAAGTATTTGCTGAGAGTCCACAAACGTCGCAAGCCCCCTCAAATGTGGAGGTGCTGTATCAGCGACGATGCCTTCGACTGTTCCCACACAGCTACCGTTGCTGTATTAATACCTTTGACTTCAGTACATTTTGAATGTTGCAGTCGACATGTTTTACCTGTCTAAGATGGGTCCACCACACATTCCCATCTGTAGCACACTCTGGGTTCTGGCAAAGCACTGGCACTATTCAGAGGAAAGTGAAATAAGACCAAGCCTACTTGTTGTCTATCGTTCATTCCAATGAAGCTTCCCGGTACAACACAAGGTTCCTGAAAAACATTCAAAATCGGTGTAGAGACAACCCAAACCAGGTGCATACTTGTGCCTGAGAATGATCCTCGGTATGAATGAGTCTATGACCATGAAAGACAATCTGAGTAGCGATCAAACGACCGTTTGATCAGCAACAAAGAAACAACAAACCTCGTCTCGGGGACACAAACTTGTGTCTCTCAAATCATGGAAAATGAAATGATCGTGAGGTGTTCCATCATCATTCTGTATAGAACTCAATTGCGAAATCAATTCATCATCGTCTTCAGCACGCAAAGCAGCCAAATCTCGAATGTGATGCGTCTTGTATGAATTGGCCAGCACGGTTGAGAACTTTATTTCACCATTTGGTTTTCTGATTTCAAGTCTGGCTTGAATATTCCTGCACAAACCCAAGTCAGAAAGCCTCCCATCTCATCAGGTGTACGTAGCAGCAGGACTCACTCTCGTCCAATGCTGTGCAGCCATTCGTATTGCTCCACAGGATAATAATTGGGGAACTGAAATGGCAAGATGACGTGCGCTGAAGCGATGATTCGCAGCACTCCCTTGCTTTTCTGACCTCCTTCCCAGTTACCAGTCTTGACAATAAAACCACTGGCTCTGCTTAGAAACTCAAATTCTTGCATCCCTTTCTCAGGGATGCGGAACCACGAGGATATGCAATAAGAAAGATGCTTGGCATTGGAAGACGAAGAAAAGAATCGCTTCGGATGCGAAAAAAAATAGTTTGCTCTCGGAAGAAAGTTGCGATAAATCATTTTTCAGCGTCCTTCACTGGTCCTTCTGTTCTCTGACCTCGCCCTTCTTCGAGTTGAAAGCAAAAGGAGTGTTTGTGGATATCATTTTTGAAGCTCCGGGAGTTGTCATGTAGAAAACCAATCCTGCTACTCCCCACGCTGCAAACGACTTGAAGCTGAACATCCTGTATGGTAAAACAATAAGGACATACACAATGCGGAATGAACGCTAGAAGACTCACCTGTATCCAAACATGCCTGAATCCAGAGAGTTCCACCTGCGCAATTCGTAAAACATTGAATTATACCATTCATGTTGTTTGAATCAAGCTCTTGACCTTTCTACATATTGATCTCATCTGATCCTACGACTTCCCTGCCCTCCCCGCCTGCTCTTCGCCTGATAGCCTATCATCCCTTCCTTCCTCTACCCTAGCCTTTTAGGTGTTCCGATGCTTCCTCTTCGGCCTCATCCGTTACATCCGTTACATATTCCTCATCCCCCTCATCCCGAAGCCTGTCAAGGGTCGCGGTTGGCATGGCTGAGGAGAATCCGATCCCTCGGCTAGACGCCTGCTGCGGGTAAGCTCCCCTCTCCCTCCTGCCCTCCTGCCCTCCTGCCCTTCCAGCCTCTCTCCATCCTTTGCTCCTTTTCTGTTCCTCTTCCTTTGTCCTGTCTCTCCTGCATCGCTCTACTCTCCATTCTCCTCTTTCCTCCTTTCCTCCTTTCCTCCTTTCCTCCTTTCCTCCTTTCCTCCTTTCCTCCTTTCCTCCTTTCCTCCTTTCCTCCTTTCCTCCTTTCCTCCTTTCCTCCTTTCCTCCTTTCCTCCTTCCCTCCTTCCCTCCTTCCCTCCTTCCCTCCTCCCTCCTTCTTCCTCCCACCTCCATCTCCCTCCTGCCTCCTCCCATATGCAATTGTTTTAGCTCAATCCTTTTACTCTCTACCTTCTCCTTCGGCTTTGCTTGATCATTTGTCAATCGCTCCTCTAGCCTACCAAACCCTTTGTTGTCACTAGACCCTGCATATCCTCCTCATGAATACGTGGCGTTCCTTTTGAATTGTTTCTCTCTTACGCGATGAGATCAACCCAAGTAAAACTTGCAAGTCTGACCTTTTTTCAGATGCATTCAGCTCAAGCTGGGTGTTCTTATCCTTTGCGTCCTGCAGGTTGGTTGTTTACTTCTCAGTTTTTCCTCGATTTTGACCACTTGCTTGCAATTTTATGGCATCATTAGATGATAGCATCTGGCTTCATGATGCTTCTGATAGGGTCATACCTTCTCTTTGGTTACGCGTGAGTTTCACAATTGTTTTCAAGTGTGGCATTTGGCGCCTAAGTGATGGTATCAGGCCTGGAGACAATCTTCCAATGCTTGGAGGAGCATTCACTCTGTTTGCCCTCATCGTGGTTTGATAATTCGTCTTCTGCAATGTATGTTCGATGTGAATCTGGAAATAGGTCATGCTCTTGACAGCAGCAGAGTTTGGCTTTGCTCTGTACGCGTTCAGGTCAAATTTCTTTTTATTTGGAGGAAATCTTGAAAGCTCATCAAGTGTTGCAGTGACATCCGTAAGGCAGAACCTCAGGGAATCAGGTCCTCCTTTTCTTCTGATCATCTCCTTTCGTCTATCTGTGTCATTTGCAGATGAAATGACAGCACCTTCAGATTCTATTATATTGTGAAGATTGTATCCTTCTTCCTAAGCCTGTTTGTGTTCTGCTTGACAAGTGACTGGACGTAAGGTCTTGAGAGGCTATGAGAGTGTAGATTTACATAACAGCAGTTCGCCCGAAATTTTGAACTTGTTCATCTCGTCGAGCATCAGCTTGTACTGCATTTGGTGCATATGGTCGTTGCATGAAGGTATCTTTTGCTCATGTTTTTGAAAGGGCTTGATCAATTTTTCAGCATTGATGCTGGGAGGAGAAGCCGCTGCAAAGGCTGGGTTTACTTTGGAGGAGGTGAAGATGCTTTCTCCATATGTTGTGCTGATCTGCGGCGTTTCCAGGCCTCGGCCACTTCACCTTTGCTAAAGAAGGTAGCGGAGGAGAAAGAATCCAAGGTGAGCTTTCGTTGAAGAGAGGAGTTGGTAATCTCAGCCCTGATTACAGGGATCCATGCAATCAGCGTATGTCTGACGGGCCACATAGTACTAGTCGCCCTTGTAAGTTACCGAAATGCAAGAGATGAAATCTCTCAAGTTTATTTTTGCAAAGATACGATAAAAGTCGTCCCCAGGGACATAGCAGACGCGCCAAGATTCGCAGACCATGACAAGGGGGAGCCTAGAAGATCGAACAGGATTGTAGTCAGGCAACTTCCAGCAGATTCTAGACGAATTAATCGCTGTCGGAATCTTCTCCTCGACCTCTTCGTCGCCTCGCGCGAGCTTCCTGCATCGAATCCGTTCATCACAATCATGTCACCCAGCTCTTGCCTCATTACCTCATCGTTCTCGTCACCCGATTCTCTGTTGCGTTTTCGACCTACATCCAAGCGTTTCAAGGCGGGTGTGGTGACTACAGAACATTGGTACCAGACTTGTCGTCCTCATCGCGGTCGCGGGTGAGATCGCGATTCTTGAATCGCTTGTCAAGCTCTTCATTCCTCGAACTGACTCCACCAGATGCGTAAATTCCTCCTGAACGGCGAGACGCGCTTTGAGCCGCTTCTGCTCATCAGAAATTACTCCCATCATCTAGACAGCACGAATCTCCGAACCAATGTCCACTGCTCCTGCGACCTGACAAACTCTTCCAAACCCTCCGCGCCCCTATGAGAAAGTACTTGACAGGCTGCTATCACTCCTCGCATTCAAGTATACCAAATCAAAGTCGAGTCGATACTCGTCGCGGACCTGACAACTAAGTTCAAAACCACCTGCTGAGCAAATACCTTTCCTCCTCACCTGTCCTCCACTTTTTCCTCGTCCATACTTCGAGTAAAACCAAGGTAAGGCAAATACAAATCAAGAGGCTTAAAAAGCACTACCTGCCGTCCCTCCACAAATCCTGGGTCTCTATCAAGTCTGCGACAGCTGTCAAAATTGCAGACCAACCAGTGAATCTCTGCCTGATTGGACGATCATCCAGCTTCAGTCCATTCAGGTATCGGATGGAAGCTTCAGTATCTTCTTCAGTGTAATACCTTGAATAGGGAGTCATGTTGCTGAACTGTGACTTGTGTACTCACTCAACGAAGCAGAAGCCGCAAGGTGTCTTCTGGAAGCGATCGAGCCCCATGATCACCCTCTTGACCTGTTCAAGAGTTTATTGCACGCATCATAAAACCCCCGAGGACGGACCTCCCCACATCTCGAGAAAAATTCGTAAATTTGAGCCTCTGTGGTGAAATACGAAAGGTTGCCAATGTACAAGCAGGTAGACTTCTCTATAGCTTGATGGTACTCCTGCAGTTTCTGTGAGCCTTCCTTACAACTCAATTTCAAGTACCTCATAAGTCATGCCACTATGACGATCGAAATATGGCGTTCTTTCATACTGGCAATAAAGATCTGCCATGAGGCCTGCAGGATCGCATGTCCGTTAGTTGATCTATTCTCTCCAAATCTTTGTGTTATCCTATTTTCAGTTATACCAGCTTCCTCCTCATCGGAATTTTACTTGATCAACTTTTCTTCTGAACATCAACTACTTGTTTGCTGTATTTCTCGAATCTCGGTTATGCCTTTCCATCATACACAAACACGGTCTTGAGGTCTTGAGTCCATCAAGACAATTCAAATCCTTGATCGTCTTTTCCTCTACCTCTAGTTCTCCTGCACCTTCATATTTCCCTCTCCCTCTTCATATTTTACACAGCAGCTGCGCAGAACAAGCACGCAGGCCCGCAGGCCCGCAGGCCCGCAGGCCCACGCAGGACGGTTCCGAGGCGGGCTCCGAGAAGTCCGAGGCTGTCACGGTCGCAGCCTCACGGCTCTGCTGACCCCCGTCACCCGGCAGTGTTTGACGGGGCACAAGTTTGTTAGAACGCAGATATCACATCGACCTTAGTTGTAACAAGACAGTTTTTGCTCAAGACAGAATTTTATGCACACAAAACAAGTATGAGAGAGTAGACTGTATGCTAGGGCCCGATGTGAAACCCACTGGCAAGCATCCAGACATGAGAGGACCTTAGCAAGACGGCTAGGAAAGCCCCCTCTCCGTCCCACACGCTACATGGGCCGCCCTGAAACACGTAAGAGTTGTTTTGGTTTACGGGAGAGTTTTTGTTACAGCACGCTTGGCGAGTCCATTATGATTAAGTCAAGTTACCGTACCGTACTAGAGCACCAGGCCAGTGCAGCTGCGGCGCCAGGCGTCACCGGGCCCATGCATGCTGAGCCTTGGACTCGGAGCCTCCGGGAGGCCTGTGCGGCCCGGGCCCCCCGGGCACCGCCGGCCGGCCGCTCAGTCGGACCACTAAGTTGAACTGAAGGCAGTGCTTCTCTATATCATCACAAGTTTTGGTGCCCTGTAAGATACAAAAGTGGGCGGGCTTGTTATCCTCTCTGTTGCTACCGGTCTCCCCAGGCAAGCCCTCAAGTCTCAATTTTTCTGTTTGCTCCTAAAGGTTATTTTCACTGCCTTCCTCCCCAGGCCTCCTTGCCTATAACTCACCTACACTTTTTGCCCTACCCCTGAAGTTGTTCACTCCAGCAAACGTCTTGGCTTATCCATGCTGGACGCACCTCACTACCGAGTCGTCCACCTCCACCAAGCTCGAGCATAGCAGGCATGTACAAGGTCGCGTGAAACCTCTACTCTGACCCTCAGCTCTTGGCGCTCTGTCAGCTGGCAACCTCCTGTAACCCTCCTAAACCTGATTCTGCAGAAATCGTTTTGTTTTGCCTTTGTTCTACAACCCAGTTATGGTTGGCACTCGATTCTTAATGTTTGTTTGCTTGCTTGCTGCACTGCACGGGCTAATATCGTGCGAATCTTTCAATGTAAAAATACTTGCTCAACCAAATGATGCAATCGTTTCACAAGTTTTAACAAAGGCTCAATTAGACTTCAGCTATGCCAGTCCTTTGAATCAGACAAATTCTTCCTTCAATTTCCTCGCTGCACGCGTTGCCCTCTTCTACGATGCGCTTCCTGTTAACTTTCTTCATGGACGCAAGCAGATAAACTTGACATCTTCGATAGTAGACTTTACAAACTTGACGATTGAGCACGTCTTCGGAATCAATTTCCAGCTTCGTTTTTTTGTCTTCAACTGTCAAGGAATTGTCGGTGACATTAACGGAAATAAGTTCGACGTTGCTCCTTACAGTGTACAAATCATAGAGGGACCTAATCGAATATATCTAGGACGCAAGTTTTTGTTTCGGATAGGATTTTTTGACAAACATCTCAAATCAATCGGCAGTTTGGGTCCAATCTCTGTCAATCTAAGGATTGAAGAAGGGCCAGAGCAGCTTCAGTTTCAAGCAATTTCTTTACAAAACGTTTCTTCAAATGGAACGGTTTTGTTTCAAGACCTCGAGTTCTGGGGTGATGTGAAGGGGAACTTTTCAGGATTGGTCAAATTCAGATTCTCTGTGCAGTATTTCAACATCACGATCTTTTCCGAGACACTCAATATCATTGGTCTTTTCTGTTCTCCTTTCGAATGCAAACAAGGAGAGTTCTTTAAAATAGTTAACGACATGTCGTCACAGCAAGTATTTGGACAATGTATCACTTGTTCGCCAGGATTCTACTGTCCAAATTCATCAGTGTACATGATTCCATGCCCTGAGGGCACGTACCTGGACAGAGCGGGTTCTTCAAGTAGCATGGATTGTGAGGTATGCAAAGAAGGAAAGTATTCTTCGAAAGGCGCCTCGTTCTGTTCGAACTGTGAGGAAGGATTCTATTGCTCCGAGGGAAACCGGTTTGCTTGTGCAGTTGGGACTTATTCAATGTCTAACATGTCTTCATGCATCGAATGTCCATCTGGAAGCTTTTGTCCTCTCAATGGCACGACTCCAATCCCCTGCCCTCCCGGTTCATACTCGCTATCCAAAGCAGTTTCATGCAGTCTGTGCTCTGCGGGAAAGTGGTCATCATCCGGGTCTAGCAGTTGTGAGTCTTGTCCTCCTGGGCAATTTTTGAAAGAAAATCTATGCATTCCATGTCCTGCAGGATTTTATTGTTCGAGCTTGAGTACGATCGCATGTCCGAATGGAACCTTCTCTCTGGGCAATGCTTCTTCATGCTCGAGTTGTCCGGTCAATACTGTATCTGCCTGCGGATCGACGAACTGTACTACATGTGAGTTTGGGACCAGTTGGAAGTCACAGTGCAGATTTTGTGACATGGGCTTCTATTCCACTGATGGACGCCCTCCATGCAACTCTTGTCCACCAGGATTTGCATGCCCTGAAATTGGGACAGCAAATCCAGTTCCATGTCCTTTGGGGACGGTGTCAGTAGAAAATTCTTCGGAGTGCTCTCCTTGTCCAAAAGGATTTGCTTGTCCCTCTCCAGAGCTGGCCTCCTTGACGATTGCATGTGTTAATGGAACATTTTCCTTAGGATTTCAATCCAACTGCACCACATGCCCTGCGGGATCTTACTGCACAAATGGAAATTCGATCCCTCGTAGCTGCCCGCCAGGCACATACTCTAAAGAGGCTCAGCCTCAATGCACTCCATGTCCTGTTGGCCATTTTTGTGCTTTTGCCAGCTCTACTCCTGAGCCATGCCCCAACGGCACTTTCAGGGATGTGACAGGGGCAGCATCTGTGTCGGATTGTTCATATTGTTCTGGCGGTACATTCTCCACATCGCCGGGCTCTTCAAGCTGTTCCTCGTGTCCCAGTGGATTTCGATGTCCCTTTCCATCATCTCCTCCGGTTCTCTGTGGTGAAGGGCAGTATTCAACTCCAGCTAGTGAGGCTTGCCTTGACTGCCCTGCTGGCTACAAGTGCGAGGACCCTTCACAGCTTCCTCAACGATGCCCGAATGGTACCTTCTCATCGGGGCGAGCATCTGTTTGCACCACTTGTGGAGCTGGAACTTTTTGCGTTGATCCTCAGCTTCCTCCTGCTGCCTGCCCAAGTGGAACATTTTCTATGTCTGAAAGCACATCTTGCATGGCTTGTGACCCAGGATACTACTCTTTGCAATTAGCAAATTGTTCAGAACTTCATTCAGGACCTATTGCTTGCACGAAATGTCCTTTTGGACATTTTTGCAAACCAGATGGCCCACCTGTTCCATGTAATGCAGGCTACTTTTCCATCGGTGGTCAAGAAGAATGCTCAATGTGTGAAGCTGGTTATTTCTCGCTTTCGACAGCGTCACATTGTTTTCCATGTCCAGCAGGGAGCTCTTGCCCACACCAAAATTCCACGCCTTCAGCTTGCACAGCGGGTACTTTCAGTATCTCTGCTATGACATTTTGTCAAACCTGTCCCACTGGAGAGTATTCAAACTCAAACTCGAGTTCATGTTTTCAATGTCCTGCTGGTACCTTTTGTTCGTCAAACAGTAAGCCATTAGATTGTCCAATCGGCACTTTCTCAGGCGTAGGTTCCTCTGTGTGCACTTTATGTGCGAGTGGCACTTATTCTCTTCAAGGTTCGTCGGATTGTTATGATTGTCCAGCAGGAGCGTTTTGTGCTTTGAATGACCAAAACGTGTCTGCAACGCCTTTGACGTGCAGTGCTGGATTTTTTTCAGCGGGAAAAGCAACTGTTTGCTTGCATTGCCCCGAAGGATATTTCTCTCCTTTGAATTCCAGCACTTGCCAAATATGTCCCCCGGGATTTTTTTGTGGAGATGGTAGTTTCAAATTGCCTTGTCAGCCTGGCACGTTCTCCTGGTCAAACAGTACCTTGTGCTCACTCTGTGCACCAGGGAAATACAGCAATCAACTGGAAACGTCATCATGTACCCTGTGCCCATCAGGTTCTCACTGCCCCTTGGACGGTGTTGTCACTCCAAGAGTCTGTGGCGAAGGCAGTTTCTCCGACTATGGTGCAGTAGAATGCTCTCGATGCCCAAACGGAACCTTTTCCACCTGTAACTCATCTTACTGCCTTCCTTGTCCACCAGGATCAATCTGCAACTTCGAGTCAGTGAGGCCAATAACCTGTCCTGAAGGTACATTCGCTCCTGGAGGTTCGTCTGTATGCGAGCTCTGCCCGCACGGCTCATACTCTCCTGTAAACTCTTCAAGCTGCTTTTTATGTCCATCTGGTAGATTCTGCGCCAATGGTAGTGTTCCACGTCCTTGCAACGTTGGTAGCTATTCGCTTGAGAGTCAGAACGATTGCACGCCATGTCCCTCCGGGACCTTCACGAATGAGACGGGAGCTTCGTCCTGCATCTCTTGCCAAGCAGGTTTCTACTGTCATGTAGGATCAACGTTTCCAAGTCCATGCAGCCCAGGATACATATCCTTGGAGTCCTCTCAGTATTGCACTCAATGCCCTGGAGGTACGTATGCTTCTTCAGCTGCTTCTTCAGCTTGCACTGATTGTCCTCCCGGCCATGCCTGCATCAATGGCTCATCTTTCCCAACAAAGTGCCAACCAGGAACCTTTGCAGGCTTATCTTTCTCTGCCTGCCAGACTTGCACTGCTGGGAAGTTTTCGTCTTGGTCTTACGAGAGCTGCATGATGTGCCCTCCAGGCACTCGATGTCCATACGGACTGGGACCCTTTCCATGCCCTGCTGGCTTCTACTCTCCAGGGTCAAGCACTGAGTGCATAGAATGCAGTCATGGTTATTATTGCCCTGAAAATTCCTCTGTTCCCATTCCCTGCGTCCCAGGCGAGGCATGTCAAGCTCCATCACGTTCTCCAGAAGCGTGTGGACCAGGTTTCTTTGCAGCAAAAGGAG
Source organism: Guillardia theta CCMP2712 (assembly GCF_000315625.1). Taxonomy (NCBI): domain Eukaryota; class Cryptophyceae; order Pyrenomonadales; family Geminigeraceae; genus Guillardia; species Guillardia theta. Next base: position 79,429 of record NW_005434630.1, read on the forward strand.
CCTACAATTGCACAGTCTGTCCTGCTGGTCATTTCTGTCCATCGGCTTCACTATTCCCCTTTGAGTGTCCTTTGGGAACATATTCTTTGGGTGCAGAAACCGCATGCCATGGCTGTCCAGCTGGTTTCTTTTGTCCCGCAGTAAATTGTCAGACTAGAGTGAGCAACGAGAGCATCAATCAATGTCTCTTTCGATGTGCACTTGGAACATACTCTGAGAGCAATCAGACCTCGTGTCAGGCTTGTCCCGCCGGAATGCAGTGCCCTGATGGAAATCGAAGCATTATGTGTCAAGTCGGCACGTATTCCTTAGGTGCACAAGTCCAATGTCTCAAGTGTCCTGCCGGGTTCCAGTGCAACAACACCTACAGTCCACCAACTGTTTGCGGGATAGGATTTTACTCACCTGGTGGACTGTCGTTTTGCCTTTCTTGCCCTGATGGGTATGAATGTACCAAGGAAGGGACCATTTACCCGCAGCAGTGTGCGCTTGGCCAATGGAGAATAAAAGGCATGATAGCATGTGAGACGTGTCCAGCAGGAATGGCTTGTTCGATTCCCAATGTGGAACCTGTTCTTTGCACGAATGGAACTTGGTCAACATCGGGATCTACACAATGTACCCAATGCGAACCAGGGTTCTACTGTCCTTACAATGATGTACGAGACCTTCGTCCCTGTTCCCCGGGAACATACTCTCTAGCAAGCTCATCATCCTGCACCTCTTGTGCTCCAGGATATTATTGTCCCAGCGGAACGAACTCAGGGTTTATGTGCCAGGTTGGTACTTATTCTACTGGAGGACAGATTGAGTGCTCCCTATGTCCACCTGGCTATGAATGTCCATCCACAGGCAGTTTTCCCTCAGCTTGTGCACCAGGATATTACAGCGACTTTGGCAGCACTGCTTGCAATCAATGTCCAGCTGCTTATGAGTGCAAACAAGCTGACAGCCCTCCCACTCCTTGTCCTACAGGATTTTGGAGCAGTGGAGGTGCTCAGCTATGCCAACCTTGTGATTCTGGATATCTTTGCAAATTTCCTGCAACTGATCCTTCTCCGAGCAAGGATTTGTGCCCGACTGGAGGATATTGTTCTGACCCTGCTCGTTTTACACCTTGTCCAGCTGGCACTTACAACAATATTCCAGGATCATCCAGCTCTAGCTGTTGCAAAGTATGCCCAGCAGGGTACTTTTGCATTGAAGGAACATCAATTTATGAATCTGCTATTTGTCAACCAGGTTATTATTGCCCGACGGGGACCAAATATTCTATTCAGTTTCCATGTCCTGCGGGATCGTACAATGATAGATCAGGGTCAATGAGTCAGGTGGACTGCGTCTTGTGTCCTCCAGGAGCGTATTGTCCGTCGGGTTCTTCCACAGGTGGCATACGGCAGTGTCCGCCGGGATACTTCTGTCCTCCTGGGTCTTCACAGCCTAAAGGTTGTCCGTCAGGAACCTACTCAGCGTCTTACAACCTCTACTCTCAAGACCAATGCGAGACGTGCTTGCCAGGCTCATACTGTCTCGCAAAATCAACGTCTCCCGTGCCTTGTCCCAGGGGATATTACTCAAACCACCAAGGCAATCAAGCGGTAGAAAACTGCTTGCCATGTGATGCTGGATTCGCTTGCCCTGGGACAGGCCTCACAGCTCCTCAACTGGGTTGTGCATTGGGACATTATTGTCCGCAAGGAACTCAATATCCTACTCAATATCCTTGTCCAGGTGGAACGTGGAATCCGAACCGAACTGATTTGATACGAGAAGATGACTGCCTGCCATGTCCAGCAGGGTACGCTTGTCTCGCGGGGACTGGAAGCTCAAATCAACCGATCGATGTGTGTGCAGCAGGGCATTACTGCCCACTTGGAACAGCATTTCCTACCCAATTTCCATGCCAAGCTGGATACTTTTCTCCCAGCCACTCACTGACGAAAGCTTCGCAATGCCTTGCTTGTACAGAGGGATATTATTGTACTGGTGGTTTGCCTTTTGAATCCGGGATCTGTCCGGCTGGATACTATTGTCCACAGGGTACTTCAAGTGATACTCAGTTTCCTTGCCCTGCAGGGACATTTCTGAATCGCACACGCCAGACTTCTGTTGATTCTTGTGAGCCTTGTCCAGTTGGGGAATTCTGTCCACAGGGCAGTGCAACTCCAATTCCATGCTATGAAGGAACATTTGCACCCACTGAATATACACAGAAAGCTGGTCTCACGATGCCTGCGATGGACATTTCAACATTTCCATCATGCCTTTCTTGTACAGCTGGATTTTATTGTCCAAATCGTGGAATGACGGCTCCAATTTCGTGTGGACCTGGGAAATTCTCAGGTTTTGGATATTCTGTCTGTGACCAATGTCCAGCGGGACACTTTTGTCCCACAGCACAGAACAATACGTACGCGAATGTCATGGAATTCTTCGTCTGTGACGCTGGTTTATATTGTCCACCGGGAATGTCCTTTGTTCCTGAACCTTTGTCTTCTAGTTGTTCTCCTGCCTACTACTGTCCGAGAGGAACGCCTGAAATGGTCCCATGCCCTTCAGGGACTTACAATCCCCGCAACGGGTCAAGCTCCATCCAAGATTGCCTTGCATGTCCGGGGGGATACTGGTGCTCACAGAATACGTCTACATTTGTCAACAACCTTTGTGCACCAGGATACTATTGCCCGGCGGGATCCAAGACGCCGTTCTCTGTGCCTTGCCCAGCAGGAACCTACAGATCAGAGAGTTTTGGAAAAAATGAGTCAGACTGCGCTGAATGTGTAGAAGGATACTACTGCCCTCCGGCGAGTAAACGTGGATTAGTTTGCCCTGCTGGATCATACTGTCCAAATGGAGTGGGAGAACCAATAAAATGTCCTGCTGGTTACTTCAGGAGCTCAGTAGGAGGGCTTGCACTTGCAGATTGTGCATATTGTGAACCTGGATACTTCTGCGATCAACCAGGGTTGATTCAGCCTTCTGGATTATGTCAACCAGGATATTTTTGCACTTACGGACAATACACGTCAGCCCCCGAGAACGGAGTGTGCTTCGCAGGACATTATTGTCCGGAAGGCACAAGATCTCCTGTTCCTTGTCCTCCTGGCACTTACAATCCACTCAATGGATCCAAAACAACATTAGACTGTTTGCCATGCCCACCGGGGAAATCATGTCCGACCTTTGGGATTGTTCAGCCACCAGAAGCGTGCAGCCCTGGTTTTTACTGCACCCTTGCATCACGATCCTCCTCTCCATCGAACTCGTCGAATGGAGGTCTTTGTCCAGCTGGGACCTATTGTCCAGCTGGAGCATTTAAACCGAAGCCCTGCGATCCGGGCTTCTTCGCACCAGTCCCAGCCTTGAGCTCGTGCCAACGCTGTCCAGCGGGATTCTTTTGCTTCAATCTGTCTACCATTCTTCCACAAATATGCCCCGCAGGTCACTACTGCCCCGAAACCTCTTCTTCTCCTATTCAATGTCCGCCTGGTTCATATAGCAATTTGACTGGACTGAGGAATATATCTGAGTGCATCCCATGTCCCAAGGGTAAATATTGCTTCAGACAGGGATTGCACTCTCCCACGGGAGATTGCTTTGCTGGTCACCTGTGTCTTCAGGGAGCGATCTTCCCTAACGAGACCGTCAATGCCTCTGCTCTCTTCGGCCAGCGGCTCTCTTTCCCTTGTCCGCCCGGCTACTTCTGCACCACGGGAACGACAGCGCCGACGCCATGTCCTCCCGGTACTTTCTGTCAAGGCAGCAACAGCCAGCCCGATCCTTGCGCCGCAGGGACGTTCAATCGTAACTTCACTGCTACCAGCTGCAGCCAGTGTGCCGCGGGATACATTTGTAGCCCAGGCGGAGTAGCAGACTACGTGGCAGGGACGTACTACGCGGCTCCCTCGTTGTATGCCTGCGCGAATGAGAGCGGCGGCGCGGTAGCATGGACACAAGAGACAGCAACTAATGGGACATACGTGGCTGGAGACGTCGTGACAGATGTAGACGGTAACGCGTATGTGAGCGGAACCGTGTCAAGGGCGAGCGAGGGAGTCTATGAGGTGGTTCTGACCAAGTATAGTACAGCTGGGAGAGAAGTATGGACGAGTGTGCTGAGCTCGGAGAGCTCTCCGGCATCAGCCCAAGGGATGGCAGTCGCAAGCGCGGGGTCTCTGTACGTAGGGATCAATCGGGAGGGGGGATGGTCGGTGTTGAAGGTGAGCAGCTGCGGGCAGCAAGAATGGAGAGTGGACGATGCAGACTCTCTCGAGGACCAGGCGCGGCTCGGGCTGGCGGTGGGAAGCGACGTAGTACTAGTCGCTTGGACCAACGTCTCTGGAAGTACCACTGTCCGGCAGTACACGATGGAGGGGAAGCTGGCGTGGGAGAGGGTCATGATAGCGGGAGCCGCAGGGGCGAAGGTCATAGCGACAGGGCTTGGGGCTGACGCAGCGGGGGGCGGCTTCATGGTGGGGATGTACGAGGGACAGTTTGCAGGGCAATATGCCGAGGGGGGATGGGATGGGTTTCTGCTTAGATTTGACGTCGACGGACAACAAGGTTGGGTGCGAAATTTGGTTCTGTGTCTTCGGACGTTGTTCGAGGGTTAACAGTGGAAGGGAGTGGTATGTTTGCTTATGTTTATGGAGCTTGCAGAACAGCACCGATAACGTCAGTGCTGCCCAAGACTCATGCACAGTGGGTATTCGCAGGACTATCTCATCCCCTGTGTCCGGCGCAAGCGATGTGTTTGTCATCAGGTATGGAGCGGATGGAAACACGACCTGGTCCAAGGCGATTGGTACTTGCGGAAATGATAGACCTGTAGGGTTAGCGGTTGACAGCTTCGGCGGCATCTACCTACTCGGCCAGTCGCCTGCGGACGCGAGCCGAGGTGGGCCTATAGGCTTCAGCGTCAAGCTGAGCCGGGGCGGGGACCTACTATGGAAGCAGACTTGGGGACAATCAGCTGAGTCTGCGGGAGGAGGCATCTCCGTAGGCAGCGGTCTGGTCATAGCCGCCATGGACAGCTACAACTCAAGCTCCGGCTCCAGGTACTCCAACGTCACGGCGTACCTGTCTAATCCGGCTTGCTATGGGCTGAGCGAAGGAGGAAATTTCGTTTGCCCCCCCGGTCATTTCTGTGTGGAGGGTCTCAAGTCTCTTGCGGAAGGAGCCTGTCCCCCCGGAACGTACAGCAACCGCTCGGGTCTTGCAAGCTTCTCTGAGTGCGAGAGCTGCTTGCCAGGCATGTATTGCAGCGAGTGGGGGTTGACAGCGCCTACAGGACCTTGCGCAGCAGGTTTCTACTGTACAAGCGGAGCAGCAGATCCCAACGCCAGCATGTGCGACCCCCGCAGCGTCTCGAGCGTGCTCACATGTGCGACATCGCTGCTCTACAAGGAGTGCTCGCCCAACCTGACCTGTGGAGGAATATGTCCCGCAGGGTACTTTTGTCCTGTAGGCTCCCCTACACCCACGGCATGCACTCCGGGCTATTATTGCGACAAAGACGGGCAGGGCATTGTTTCAGGGCCTTGCTCTTCGGGCTACTTTTGTGGCTATAGCTCTGGAGGAGCAGGAGCTAGCACACCGACGCCGGACTCTGCGGACAGTCGGGGGCCTTGTCCTGTCGGATACTACTGTCCCGAAGGAACTGTATATCCGATCCCATGTCCCAAGGGCACTTTCAGGCCGTACTTGAAAGGGCAGGCCAACAGCTCATGCCTGGCATGTACGCCAGGATTCTACTGTCCCGTCCAAGGTCTCTCCAACGTGTCTGGGTATCCATGCAGCGGGGGCTTCTACTGTCCTGGAGGTCAGTCGACCGGGACGCCATCCGGGTATCAGTGCCCAGTTGGTCACGAATGTCCCGAGGGGAGCAAGAGTCCCAAGACTTGTCCTCCGGCTTACTACCAGAACGACGTCGGGCAGTCCGCCTGCAAAGTGTGCGAGGCGGGCTACTACTGCACGGGGAGCCCCGACCTGAACAGCGGCAGCGGGGCAGTGATCTGTCCGACTGGATACTACTGCCCTGCGGGGTCCGCCGAGAAGCTGTCGTGTAGTCCTGGGACCTACATGCCCAGGACGGGCGAGTCCGCGTGCTGGAGCTGCCCAGCTCAGTCCACGTGTCCCGAAGAAGGCATGAGCAGTCCATTGCCATGCCCCGCAGGTCACTACTGCCCCGAGAATAACTCCTTGCCCGTACCATGCCCGGAAGGCTCCTTCAGCGCTGATCAAAACCTCGCCTCTGCTGGCGAGTGTACAGCCTGTCTTCCGGGCAAGTACTGCGGCACATCAGGGCTCCGGTCGCCCACGGGAGATTGCTTTGCTGGTCACCTGTGTCTTCAGGGAGCGATCTTCCCTAACGAGACCGTCAATGCCTCTGCTCTCTTCGGCCAGCGGCTCTCTTTCCCTTGTCCGCCCGGCTACTTCTGCACCACGGGAACGACAGCGCCGACGCCATGTCCTCCCGGTACTTTCTGTCAAGGCAGCAACAGCCAGCCCGATCCTTGCGCCGCAGGGACGTTCAATCGTAACTTCACTGCTACCAGCTGCAGCCAGTGTGCCGCGGGATACATTTGTAGCCCAGGCGGAGTAGCAGACTACGTGGCAGGGACGTACTACGCGGCTCCCTCGTTGTATGCCTGCGCGAATGAGAGCGGCGGCGCGGTAGCATGGACACAAGAGACAGCAACTAATGGGACATACGTGGCTGGAGACGTCGTGACAGATGTAGACGGTAACGCGTATGTGAGCGGAACCGTGTCAAGGGCGAGCGAGGGAGTCTATGAGGTGGTTCTGACCAAGTATAGTACAGCTGGGAGAGAAGTATGGACGAGTGTGCTGAGCTCGGAGAGCTCTCCGGCATCAGCCCAAGGGATGGCAGTCGCAAGCGCGGGGTCTCTGTACGTAGGGATCAATCGGGAGGGGGGATGGTCGGTGTTGAAGGTGAGCAGCTGCGGGCAGCAAGAATGGAGAGTGGACGATGCAGACTCTCTCGAGGACCAGGCGCGGCTCGGGCTGGCGGTGGGAAGCGACGTAGTACTAGTCGCTTGGACCAACGTCTCTGGAAGTACCACTGTCCGGCAGTACACGATGGAGGGGAAGCTGGCGTGGGAGAGGGTCATGATAGCGGGAGCCGCAGGGGCGAAGGTCATAGCGACAGGGCTTGGGGCTGACGCAGCGGGGGGCGGCTTCATGGTGGGGATGTACGAGGGACAGTTTGCAGGGCAATATGCCGAGGGGGGATGGGATGGGTTTCTGCTTAGATTTGGCGTCGACGGACAACAAGGTTGGGTGCGTGCAATCAATGCATATCCTTCTGTCAGTGGCGTTGGAGTGGAGGTCGCGGCTGGCTGGCTGGTTGTGTATGGTAGAGCTTGGAGCTTGCAGAACAGCACCGATAACGTCAGTGCTGCCCAAGAATCTAACAATAACAACAACCTCCAGTTTGAACGAAAACTCAAGCTTGTCCAGGATTTTTCTTTTGAAATTTGATCATGAAATGGTAAGCCAAACACAGATATTCCTTGGGTCGAATCGAAATCTTCATAGTAAAGGAATAACTTTGGACAGCTTCGGCGGCATCTACCTACTCGGCCAGTCGCCTGCGGACGCGAGCCGAGGTGGGCCTATAGGCTTCAGCGTCAAGCTGAGCCGGGGCGGGGACCTACTATGGAAGCAGACTTGGGGACAATCAGCTGAGTCTGCGGGAGGAGGCATCTCCGTAGGCAGCGGTCTGGTCATAGCCGCCATGGACAGCTACAACTCAAGCTCCGGCTCCAGGTACTCCAACGTCACGGCGTACCTGTCTAATCCGGCTTGCTATGGGCTGAGCGAAGGAGGAAATTTCGTTTGCCCCCCCGGTCATTTCTGTGTGGAGGGTCTCAAGTCTCTTGCGGAAGGAGCCTGTCCCCCCGGAACGTACAGCAACCGCTCGGGTCTTGCAAGCTTCTCTGAGTGCGAGAGCTGCTTGCCAGGCATGTATTGCAGCGAGTGGGGGTTGACAGCGCCTACAGGACCTTGCGCAGCAGGTTTCTACTGTACAAGCGGAGCAGCAGATCCCAACGCCAGCATGTGCGACCCCCGCAGCGTCTCGAGCGTGCTCACATGTGCGACATCGCTGCTCTACAAGGAGTGCTCGCCCAACCTGACCTGTGGAGGAATATGTCCCGCAGGGTACTTTTGTCCTGTAGGCTCCCCTACACCCACGGCATGCACTCCGGGCTATTATTGCGACAAAGACGGGCAGGGCATTGTTTCAGGGCCTTGCTCTTCGGGCTACTTTTGTGGCTATAGCTCTGGAGGAGCAGGAGCTAGCACACCGACGCCGGACTCTGCGGACAGTCGGGGGCCTTGTCCTGTCGGATACTACTGTCCCGAAGGAACTGTATATCCGATCCCATGTCCCAAGGGCACTTTCAGGCCGTACTTGAAAGGGCAGGCCAACAGCTCGTGCCTGGCATGTACGCCAGGATTCTACTGTCCCGTCCAAGGTCTCTCCAACGTGTCTGGGTATCCATGCAGCGGGGGCTTCTACTGTCCTGGAGGTCAGTCGACCGGGACGCCATCCGGGTATCAGTGCCCAGTTGGTCACGAATGTCCCGAGGGGAGCAAGAGTCCCAAGACTTGTCCTCCGGCTTACTACCAGAACGACGTCGGGCAGTCCGCCTGCAAAGTGTGCGAGGCGGGCTACTACTGCACGGGGAGCCCCGACCTGAACAGCGGCAGCGGGGCAGTGATCTGTCCGACTGGATACTACTGCCCTGCGGGGTCTGCCGAGAAGCTGTCGTGTAGTCCTGGGACCTACATGCCCAGGACGGGCGAGTCCGCGTGCTGGAGCTGCCCAGCTCAGTCCACGTGTCCCGAAGAAGGCATGAGCAGTCCATTGCCATGCCCCGCAGGTCACTACTGCCCCGAGAATAACTCCTTGCCCGTACCATGCCCGGAAGGCTCCTTCAGCGCTGATCAAAACCTCGCCTCTGCTGGCGAGTGTACAGCCTGTCTTCCGGGCAAGTACTGCGGCACATCAGGGCTCCGGTCGCTATTTCTGTCCATCCCCTGGCTCAGTTGTAGGAAACGTTTCGCTCTGTCCGGTGGGAAGTTATTGTCCTGCTGGTAGCGCATCCCCCAGTGCTTGTCCGCCAGGAAGTACTTCGAGTGAGGGGGGCCTTGTCTCGGTAGATTATTGCATTAAATGCCCGGCAGGTTTCTACTGTCCATCGTCTCAAGCTAAATGTTCTCCTGGTCAAAATGTATCTGATTGCCTTGGGGTTCAGATTCTGTGCCCGGAAGGTTATTTTTGTCCTTCTGGGAGTTATGCTCAGTTTAGCAACCCATGTCCTCCCGGGGCTTATTGTCCAGCAGGTAGCCCATCTTTTGTGTCTTGTCAAGTCGGAGAGTATCAAGATGAAATGATTCAAACGCAATGCAAACCTTGTCCTCCAGGCCATCTCTGTTCGGGCGTTGGATTGAGCTATCCTCTCGCTTGTCCTCAGGGAACATTCTGCTTGAATAATGTCTCATATCCCTGCCCCATTGGAACGAACAACTCGGGTGAAAACGCCTCGTCTATCATGGATTGTTTGCCCTGCCCGGTAGGCACTTACTCATCTGCTGAAGGGGCCAAAATCTGCACTCCAATCTTTGCAGGATATTTTTCTAATGTGAGCGGTCTAATACTGGTTGAGAACACATTCAAAACATTGCAGTTTATTTTTCAATCTAATTTGTGCAAGAATGAAGGCTTTTTCTCGGTGAACAATCAAACGAGAATATGTAATGAACCTCTCGTAACAATGTTCGGGACATGTGAAGCAGGTTATTTCTGTTCTGGGGGAAGTTCTTCACCCCGCCCAATTCGCAGCGCCACAATCATGAATGGGGATATCTGCCCCCCCGGGTACTTTTGTCCCAGGCAAAGCAGTTTTCCATCAGCATGTCCAGCAGGCAGTTACAGCACCGCAAGAGGACTGATAAGCATCAGTCAATGCGTTCCATGTCCGAATGGGATGTATTGTGCTGGAACGGGAAACTCTGAACCAACAGGGCCGTGCAGTGCGGGTTATCTTTGTGGTCAAGGAGAGACTGAGAGCAAACCGAACCGACCCGATGCTATTTGCCCTCTTGGTTATTTTTGCCCTGCTGGCTCTTCAGACCCGATTCCATGCCCTGCCGGCACCTTCAACAACCTTGTAATGGGTGAGAGCATCTCTTCGTGTCTTCCTTGCGCTGCAGGACACTACTGCCCCACTCCAGGGATGTCGTCGAACCTCCCGGCTTGTGGCGCAGGCTATTACTGCCCTCAATCCACAACCTCAAGGTCCCTCGCGACTCTCTTGCACAACTTCTCGTCACCGTCATGGTGTGGAATGCTGGAGTCGATCGGAACTGTCTCCGTTACTATTGGCTTTGTTGAAAAATACCCTGCCCTATTCATGTGCCCAAAGGGTTACATGTGCCCGGAAGGGACATCGAGTCCCCTTCCTTGCTGCGTCAACATGACCCGCAAAGATTTCAATCAGAGCAACGGATGCTCACTCTTTCAACCAACGCCAGGAAATTCGTTTTGCCTTGATTGTCCCCCAGGCAGGGTATGCTTGAGAAATGTGGTATCGGGCGTCTCAACAAGCACGATAGATTGTCCCATTGGCTTCTACTGTGAGCTCGGGTATCCTCCAAGGTTGTGTGCTGATGGCACGTACGGAGGTAACGTGAATTTGTCCAAACAACTGGATTGTTTGCCATGCCCGCCTGGTAAGTGGTGTGCCAACGGAGTCGTTCAAGGTGACTGTGCTGCTGGCTTTGTGTGCAGAGGAGGTTCCGCATGCTCCACCCCGTCGAATCACTCGTGCCCCTCCCCTTCCATAGAGCTCAACGACATTTGCCCGGAAGCGCACTACTGCCCCAACGGATCCTCAGTCCCGCTCCCTTGCCCGTTCGGAACCAGATTATCCAAGCTGGACCTGAGCTACCCAGGTCGGACTCAATGTGACTGCCTTGCATGCCTTTCAGGGCAATTCTGCCAGGTCGGCAGCGCTCAAGGTTCTCCCTGCCCGAAGGGATTTTACTGCCCTCAAATCAATGCCAGTGACGTTCGCCTTGAAGCATGTCCATTGCGCTCAAACCTGATTCCTTGCCCTCCTGGAACCTTTCAGGATTTGGAAGGTCAAACAGACATAAATGCCTGCAAAGTATGCGGAGAAACACTTCTAAACATTTCCTTTCAGGGATACTACTGCCCAGAAAGCAACAGCACTGAGCAAACAGTCTGCCCTGCGGGACATTTTTGTTTGTCTGGACAGAGTAAGCCTATTGCTTGCCCAGCAGGCACATATAATCCCCTACAGGCAGCTAGTTCGATCCAGTCTTGCATAATTTGTCCAAGCAAGTATTATTGTCCTCTTGCCAGTACTGCACCCATCAGTTGTCCAGCTGGATCTTTCTGTGAGAATGGTTCATCAGTGAACACGACCTGTTACAGTGGTTACTATTGTCCTCCAAAGACTGCAGAGCCAATTCCGTGTCCATCTGGTGCTTACTGCCCGATTGCAAGTGTTACGCCTTCAGTTTGCTTCCCTGGCACTTTCTGCCCTTCGCTATCTCACTATCCTTCCCTGTGTCCTCTGGGAATGCATGGTGAATCGAATGTCAGCTTGAATCGGAGCTCAGTGGAGTCCTCCTGCATTGCATGTCCACCGGGAAAGTTTGGAGCAGATCCGCGAAGATTAACATGTGAGGACTGCAGACCAGGGTATGCTTGTTTCGGCAATACAACTCGCGGAGACCCAAGAAACGTAAGTTTGGACAGGGGAGAGCCTTGTCCAGCAGGCTATTACTGTCCCTTAGGGACTGGGCAACCTCTGTCCTGCCCGAAAGGAACGTTCAATGCAAAGGTAGAGGAAAGTGACCTGAGTTCCTGTCTTTCGTGCCCCATCAACTCATTCAACAACCTCACAGGACAAACAACATGTGTCCCCTGTGGGAGTACCGCAACATCCACCAACGATAGCCTTGCCTGCGTGTGCAAGGGAAGCAATAGGATATTTCATGCCTCAGATAGTGCCTGTAGATGTAAACAAGGTTACACGGTTTACAATGGATTAGGACAAGATCAAACTAATCTTGCAACGTCTGACGGTGTTCTTGACTGTGAGCCTATTATTCTCCCAAGGTGTACATCGAATCTTAGAAGCGAGGATGGGTCTTGTCTGTCACTTTGCTCCAATTCTGAATGTCCATCACCCCCGTGCTACTGTGATTCAAGTGGTTCAGACTACTGCAACAAGTCTTGTCCTTCGTACCAGGTGTCCCAAGCTCAGCAGCTGCAAGTAAGTCATTGATTGTGCGAGGAAGCAAGACTAACTTTGATCTCAGGTGGATTCTAGCGTTGGAACTACGATCGTTTGCAATTGTAAATGTCCTTTGGGCAGTTCGGACCCCAACTGCGCCGATCCCAATCAAGTTCCGATACAGACGTCGTACAACCTGTCGACTGACAGTGCTCAGAACACCATTCTGACGGTTATCAAGGCATCTGGAGTGTACAACTTTATTGTCAAAGGAATGAAAGAATCTTCTAAATCGTCAAACGCACTTTTTGTAGGTTCATCCGATACAGGTTTCTCAGGTCTTCTTGATGCGTCTCTGTCTTATTTTGAAAGCCTCGGGCTTACCAACTGTACTTTTGACGGACAAGGAGTCTGTCAAGCGACATCCCAGTCACCAACGGCAAGAAGGAGACTCTTGTCCAGGGAGAAATCTTCTTCTCAATCATACAACCTCCGCGCACAAACACCAACTTCATCCTTCCAAGGAGTTGCCTCCCCCGTGCTTTGTATCAAAGCTGGCAATGGAGTCGTGTGGTCAGTCTCATCCAACAACATTTCAAGCCATTATCCTGTTTATAACGTCAACTCACTTCTCAACACGAACCCTGCGTTTGACTATGGTCCTTTCCTTCAACTAGCTACACAACTTCAGAATGGGTTGGTCATCGATTCGTTTTTCTACAACTTTCAGGATCCCGGAATATATGTGTTTCACGACGCGAGTGATGTAAGCAAACGAATGGTTGTAGGTGTAGTCAATCCAGTTCTTGACTGCCCAGCTGCTTTTGGATCTGGAAATGTGATACAGCCTCTATCAGCTTCGCTGATACAATCATTCCCGTCATCAGCTCCTTCCATGATGACCAGCCCGAATTACAATCTCATCATTGCACTTGCTGTTTCCTTTGGATCAGTCCTGCTATTCAGCGTAGTAATCGTTCTTTTGAGAAATCGCGTTGGATGGGGAATCACAAATTCGAAAGGGCCAGCGCATCGCAAGCTCAAGCTCAATCTTGGTTCACAACGCGACAATGTCAAGGCCGTACGATCAACAGCTGTCCTCGATGAGTTGCACAAACGTGACGACGGTTACATTGATCTTGAAGGATTTAACGTGCAAATGCTTTTTGACAAATTGCAAGATCAGACTTTGTTGGTGACAGAGCAACTTACACAACAAAAGAATGATGTAAGAGAGTTCTATGACAAGCTCTCGCGAGAGACCTTGTCACTAAAGACAGTTATGAACATAAACTCGACTTCTAAGGAAAGTAATCATGAGCAAGTCCAAAAGGCTTTGAATCGCAAGGAACGAATTTTCTCAGAGATCCAGCGAAGGAAGGAGATTGGTGAACATACAAAATCTATGTGTCAAACCGCGTTGAAAACTTTGGAGTCTTATGTCCAGCCAGATATCAATTTCTTCAACACAAGCGCACTTTCTTTGAAGGAGGCAATCGATTTGATCCGTAAGAAATGCAGGAACCAAGGCTCTTCAGACGACCTGCACCGTATTCAAAGAGTTGTCAATGAGACAAAAACGGTGGTGCAAAGATGGAAATCAGCCGGTGGGATCTCGAAAGAGTTTGGCCTGGGGGCAAAACTGTTGGATGGGAAGAGGAAAGTTTTGAATAAGGTTGATTTGATCGACTCCTCTGGAAGGTTCAAACGACTGGATGGAATCCTTCAACTAGACTCTCTGACAGGCTTGACGGTTCCATGCAGAGGGACGGAGATGCAAGTAGCAAAGCACGTTGTTCCTGTTCCTGATGACTGCTTTGTCCACCCTGCGACAGGACATGTCTTGCCGATTGAAGGCAATCTTGTATACAACGTGAGCGAAGGCAAACTTGAGCTTGTCTCAAACGTCTCAATCGAAGGACTGATGGAAAGACCGATGTTCTACATACGTAACAAGCAGAATGCAGAGGGAGATTCTTACCCATCCAAGAAAGCTCCTTACACAAATTTGCTTCCAGCAAATAACTTCAGCCCTCCGTCCAACAAGAAAAGAAGCATGCTGGATCCTTTCACTGGGCTCGAAGTTGCCATCCTCGGAGTCACTCACGATCTCGAAACCGGAGAGCTTGTAGCCGTTGGGGGAAGTATGCCTGACGCCGTGACGGGGATCCTCAAGCCGATCAGCCTCTATGGGATTATGCAAGGAGTTCACTCGACAGCTCCTATCTTGATCACCGGAGTGAAGATAGATGAGAGAACAGTAGTCCCTGTGCCTGTGGGCGGATGGTATGACGTCATGTGCTGTGAAGATGATTTCCTGACGTGTTGTCGCAGGCTGGACAAGGATCCCTCTGAGCAAGGCAAACCGATCTTTCTTGGAGCCGCTTTCAACGACGAGTTCTCTGGCCTCAAGCGGCACTGCACGATGAGCCTGCCGGATCCATTGAACAGAAGCTGTGTGATCCCGTACCAGAGCGACTTGCTGTTCCATCTCAAGCTGAACCATCACAAGCTTGTCGAAAGTTTGCTTCAGCAGACCGAGCATCTCAGCCACGTTCTCCAACAGAAATCGAAGAATGATCCACAAGAGATTGAAGGTCTACTTAGAAAGCTGAACGAGACTGACCACAAGTACCACAAGATCAGAGACGTGCTGCTAGGAGAGATGAATGGCCCATGTCAGTCTCTAAATGTTTGCATAGCAAGCATGAAAGCGCTGGCTGAAGATGGAGGCCAAAGAGGGAGATTTTTCGACCCATATTTGTCCGAGGAGCTTCCGATCTTGCTAGGATGTAAGATGTATGATGAGCGACTGGAAGATGAGGTGATAGCGTTCGAGTTGCGGGATGACGGACAGACCGACGAAGCTGAAGTAGGAGGCTGCAGGACCCTTGACCCTGTAACAGGGAAAGTGTCAACTGTGAGCATCGGGGGTAGGATGCGAGACATCAAGACTGGCAGGATCCTTCCTGTGACGCATATTACAAGAGATGTGAGCACGAAAGAAGTCGTGCCAGACTCAAACCTCAGAATCTTTGCCAAGGAGAAGAGCTACAAGGCAGAGAATGGAGCTTCCATGGAACTGATTTCAGAGCTGCTGCAGAACCTCCTCTCGTCAAACAGCAACGGTCAACTTCTACAGGAGCTAGTGCACAACGCAAAGCAGCTCAGCCCCACCCGTGGGAAGAACGTGCAGTTCGATCACTCGGTTCCACATTCTCCTGAGTTGGACGGGTTGGATCACCTGTACGAGATGGCAGCGGACGACATGCATGAGTTGATGACGGCGAACGAGCTTGAGACAGCTCCCACATTCGAGGAGAAGCTCGATGAGATCATAGCCGATGTGAGGGCCAACAGCGATGAGTCGCTGCATGGAGAGATGGTCGAGAACAAAGCCAAGGCGCTGCAGGAGATGGAAGGATATTCTTCTCTGCTGGATTCATTGAGCCAAGAGATCCTCCAAGAGCTTGATGCCGCCAACGTGGGAGGCTCTCAAAAGGACAATGAGAGGATAGCAGAGATTATCTCGTCGCTCTTGCATCACGAGAAGCAGAGGCAGATGTCTGCATACGAAAGACTCGCACTCTCTGCCTTCGAAAAAGCGGCAAGGAGAAGGTCAAACCAGGACCTTGAAGCGAGGAACCTCGAGGAGCTGGAGAGCAACGGTGAGAATGTCTTGTTTGAGAAAGCCGCTCTCCGAATTCAACAAGATCATGACCAAGAGTTGGCACGAACAACGGCAGAGATCGCCAAGGAAAACATCGAGAAGAGAAGCCGCGAGCTTGCACAGGAGCAAAAGCATCTACAGCAAGCGTTGATGTCTCTTGGACCCATCACAGACGAGCAAGTTCAGCTGCTACTAGCAGAGTATGACAAGACCGCTGACAGGTTGGAGGGTGTGAGCAGAAACGAGCTCATCAAACAAACCTTCGATGTCGAGAACAAGTTGGACTCCGCAAAAGGCCGGAAGCTTGCAAGGCTCCTTGAGAAGTCAGTTCAACCTGCCGCACAGGAGAGTCGTTGGAAGGCAAAGCTCGATGAAGCAGATGATATAGAATTGGCAGACATTCTTGAAAAGCATGATTACCTGCGAACAAGACTTGAGAATGCTCTGAAAACTTACGAAGAATCAGAAAAGAAAATGTTTGAGCGACAAGTGGACGAAGAGAACCGAAGGAGCGAGATGGAGCTAGAGTCCAGGTTCCTCTCTGCGCTGGATCAATCGGTGGATGAAGAGGAGAAACAACGGATCCTCACGAGATATACCACAGATCTGACTGACTTGAAGCAGAAATTAGAGACCGATAAGAGGAAGCAAATGATGGACTTTGAAAACAGACTGCAACAGAAGCGAAAGAAGAAGCTGGAAGAGGAATACTTGGCCAAGATGAACCAAGAGGTGGACATGTTGAAAAGCAATGCGCCAAGAGGCGAGGCTCTCAAGTTGGGCTTAGAGATTGAGAATGCGGTCTATCAAGAGATCGAGAATGCGAGGTTGGCTTCAGCCTTGTTGAGCCAAGACGAGGCAGATCTTGAGTCCTTGAGACAAGGTCTGAAGTCGACAGAAGAAGCTCAGGTCTCCGAGCTCATGATCAACTTAAGCAAGGAAGTTCAAGATGCGGACGCTGAGACCAGAAACAAGCTGATCGCCAACCACGAGCTGAACATGGCGAGACTGAAAGCAGAGCTCGTGATCTCTCGGGGTCGAGAAGAAGAAGCTCTGGAGAAGAAGATCCAGGCAAGAAGGCAAAAGCGGCAGAAGGCGCTGGAGGATCAGCACCGGGAAGAGAAGAAGGCGATGGAAGAGAAAGACTTGCAGGAGGCGCTCAAGGAGATCGAGAGGATCAAGGCGATCTCGACTCACGCCATCCGCCAGGAGGAGCAACGAGCTAAGGAACACCTCGACATGTTGAACCGAGCCCAGGCTGAAATCAAGTTGCTCCGCGAAGAGCTTGATTCTAAATCGAACATGTCCATATCTGCAGAGGAGAGGAGGTTCGAAGACAAGCTGAATGCACAGAACCTGTCCAAAGAAGAACGTGACCTGATGATCAGGAAGCATGAAGACGAGATAGGGCATATGAAGGCTCTGCTGAAGATGGATGCTGCCAAGCAGATTGCTTCCTTGGAAAGCAAGCTGCAGGCAAGAAAGGCTAAGAAACAAAAAACGCTGGAGTCCATGCACGAGCAAGAGACCTCCAAAGTTGAGCGTGAGTTCTCTTCGATTTCAGCCTCAATAAACGAAGCAGAAGCCAGGGGAGAGCATGAAGTGGAAGCAGAGATGGAGAAAGAAATACAAGGACAGATGAAAACTCTCTCTGAGAAGATTGATCATCAACGAAACCTCATGGTCGAAGAAGAAAATTCCAAGTTTGAGGATCAATTGAAATCTGCTGAGTACTCTGGGATAACAGATGCGGACAGGGAACAGTTGATTCAACAGCACCAGCAGAACGTTTCGAAACTGACAGCATACATGGAGATGGAGAAGAACAAGAAGGAGCAGGAATTGAAAGACCGGCTCCAAGAAAGGAAGCAGAAGAGACTTCAGAAACTTGAGTTGGAGAAGCAGCGAAAGCAACAGGAGGAAGAGATCGATAGACAGCAAAAGGAGGAGATGGCAGAACTCGAGAGAAAGCATGAAGAAGAGATGAAGCTGGAGATGGAGAAAGTTGAGATGGAACTACAAGTAGAACGAGAAAGAGAACAACAGAAGCTGGCAAGAGAGATGTTGCTGTCCTCGGAATTCAGTGACAGCAAACAGAAGATGGAAGAGTCCAGCACAGAACGTGAGAAATTGATGGAGGACGCAGAAGAAAAAATGAATTTCATGAAGAGCCGAATGGAAGTTGAGAAGGAAAAGCAGGAGAAGCTGCTGCAAGAAAGACTGGAGAAGAAGGCCAAGAAGAAAAGGGAAGAGATAGCGCGAAGACAAGCCAAGCAAAAGGAAGAAAAGCTTCTGGAGCAGATACAGAGTGCTGAGACGATTCTTTATCAAGACGATCAATGGAAATCAATCGAGGAAGAAGAGAAAGGAGTCGTCCCACAAGCAATGACCGAAGAGTTTGAGAAAATGCTCCAAGCTGAGAAGGAAAAGATTGAACAGGAAATGAAAAAGACCATGGAAGAACAACAAAGAATGAGAGAAGAGTTGAAGAAAAAACAGGAGGACGAGCGAAGATTGCTGGAGGAAGAGATGAAACGGGATCAAGAAATCTTTGAAGAAAATCTGAGGAAGGAGCAGGAAAAGAAAGCCGCAGAGCTGGAGGCAAGAAAGAGAACGATGCAGGAAGAGATGGAAAAGATGGCCGAGAATGTCACGGCAGAAGAGAGGGCCCTGCTGATCAAGAAGCATGAAGAGCAGATCCATCAACTGGAGCAGGAGAACATCAACAAACGAGCCATGGTGGACGAGGAGCTGCAGTCTAAGCTCGCCAAGAGGCGGAACAAGAAGAAGATGATCCAGGAGAAGAAGCAGCAGGAAGAAATCGCTCAACTCCAGGAGACCAACGTGCAGAGAGCCAAGATGATGAAGAAACAGATGAGAGAGAAGGAGATAGAAGCGCTCAAGAAGATGGTGAAGGATGGAAACGAGGCTGAGGCTCTTCAAATCTTGTCCAAATCTCAGAGCGATGAGTTAGAAGAGGTCAAACTCCAGCAATCCGCCGAGTGCGCCAGACAGCTTGCGGCCTGCGAGACTCAAGAGCTGGCAGACAAGCTGGAAGCTGAGCTGAAGCTCAAGCACGACAACGAGCTCAGTGACATTAAGGCTGAGCATCAGTCGCAGCAGAGCGCGTTGCTGGGCGATGCACCACCCTCTGGGTCAGGCTCGATGAACAAGATCAACGAGATCGAGGTGAGAGCAGAGCAGCTGAGGCAGGAGAAGGAGGAGCTCAAGGCTAGGATCGAGGAGGAGATCAAGAGGATGGAGGTGGAGCATGAAAAGCAGATGCAGGAGGAGTTGGCCGTCTTCGAGAACAAGCGGAAGCAACTTGCCTCCCGAGCAGCCGATAGACGAAAACAGATGGAGAGTCGGATTTCTTCGGCTGCTTCCATGGGGCAGCAGACGAGGGAGGATGTACAGAAAACGTTTGAGGAGGAGAGGAACGCGCTAGACTCAGCTCTCTCCGAAGAGCAGCGAAGACAAGACGAGTGGCTGAAGCAGATGCTGAAACACAGAACGCAAGCGAAGCAAGATGCCATGAGGGGCAAGTACAGCGAGCAGCTCAACAAGTACGAAGAGGTCATTCAAAGCTTGATGGACCGCGTCGGCAAGGAGGAGATGAATTTCCGGTCTCAGATGAGCAAGGAGGAAGCAGACAACGCATGGAAGGTTGTCTCCGTCGCCAAGTGGACCATGGCGAGCAAGTTGAACCGACCGGAAGTCAAAGCTGCCAACAAGTGGCTGCGCAAGACGTTCAATCGCAGCCTTCGCATGATGTACCCCAACATCAACCCCAACTACTTGAATGCCCTCCAATCCACCAGCAAAGTTGACCTCAGAGGGTCGAGGAGCGCCTGGAGCCTCAGGGAGAATTCTCCCCGCAAGGAGGTGAGTCCCGCGTGCCTCTCTCTCTCTCTCTCTCTCCTCTCACGTGCCTTGCAGCCCTCTGGCTCCCGCCCTTCCTCCGCCTTGCGCTCTCCGCACGACACGTCTCCGGACACGCCAGCGCTTCAACTTCAGCTCAGAAGGCAGCAGGTAAAGCCCCCTCTTGATTTCATTGACCTCGCTGACTCTGGAGCTTTTAGAGCGAGATCGAGAGGCTTAAGCGAGCCGTTGAAGATCAAAAGGCAGGTGGCGAGCAGCCCAGCTCGGAGGTTAACCGGTTCAAGATGGCGAGGTCAGAGTCGGCGTATGGGCCGTCCAAGGAGGAGGTGGTGGCGCTCCTCAAGGAGTGGGAGTCGCCGATCCTTCCCAAGCTGGAGGAAGTGGAGAGGCTGCTGAGACTTGTCTTGGAAGAGAAATATGCAACCCCTCTCAAGTGATCAAGGAGAGAAAGAAGAGTTAATACTTGAATGAATAGAGTGATTCAATGTTGTCACACTTTGTTTTCACTGATCACCAACGTCCCCTCCCTCTTCTCCACCTTTGTCAAGAATTTCCGCCGAACAAGTCCTTCCGGCACCTGCGATCTCCGTCACGCTGACCTGGTCGAGACGAACATGTTCGTGAACCGTATCAACACAACTGGGCAGGCAGAAATGAGTTGATTGAGGGTCGCTCTTCATCGTCAAGTCAAACAATTCCTGCACGACACGTGAGATCTCAGTGTGACATCGAGCGCATGTCAACCAGCTTCTTGTCCAAACAATGAATCAGATCCTTGAGATTGGACGGCAGCATCGGTCCCTCCAACTGCTTCTGAGGTCAGAGATCTCTCTCGCACCATCATCGCGACCGTGACGACGTTAAGCGAGTGTTGTCTATTGATTGCTTTGACTGTTTCTGCCGTCAGATCCTACAAATGACGTGCATCACATTATGACACCTTGGCTTTGCTTCAGCGATATAGGTTTCAAGGTAGCAAAGAGAAAGGGAATCTAACCCAGCCGGATCAGATACCAACGCAAGTGTCTAGATATGAATACCGGAGAAAGAAGAGTAGGAGAGGCTGAAAAATCCTGCAGAGTGCTTGAATTTTCGTGCAATAACCACACGTTGCATCACCATATTGTACAGAAAATCGTATAAAGATTGCACGTGAAAAGTTCCTTTGACGACACTGTTGCGGAAGTCTCACATCAGGCTCAACCTTTCAAATTCACTCACAGAAGAGATTGAGGGCTGCCATCTTTGACCAGCGTCCCGAGATTATGCCTCACTTCCCACTAGAGTGAGAGAGAGGGCGAGAGTGCCACAGCGTTGAAATGAAACACCTGGGAATGAAGTCGAAGATGCAAAGTCGCGCAGCTCTTGTAAGAGACTGAAATTCTCGTCTCACTACGACGGAGAAGAAGCGAAAAGTTCACCTGAGATTGTCTGGGTCTTGTGACCCGTTGCGATCGTCGGGATCGAGCGGCATAGCAAACTCAACAATCTTGTCTCGCAACCCCTTGCGGAGCGACTGAAGACACGTGAATGAAGACACGTGAGAGAAGGAGAGAACCTTTGTTGAGCTCGAGATGAAAGCGATTTGCTCGGCTTTGGCTAAATCTTGAGAGGAAGAAACGACGTTAGGCGAGCTGTCGCGGAAAAGAACGTGAAAATCTTCGCTCATCAGGTAGAAATATCTGCAGGTAATCGGTGAACGCAGATCTCAGAATTGGCCACGATACCGGCACTGGCCGTTCTTGTAGAGACGATAGAGCGAGTGCAAAGCATGTCTGAACTCTTGCTGATTCTTCTCCATCTCCTGCGTCCATCCAGAGTAAGCAAAAATTGAGTCGCTTGAAGCCAAAGCACTGACCTTCTCTTCCGCCTTGCTCCTTTGCACTGGTTCTCTTGTACTTAGCTGGGACGCATTCGACGGGTAACGCCATTGAATGAGAGCGCGAGCAAGCCTCTCCTCCTCGTTCATGTCTGAAGTTTCTCTTGCATGGGCCGGATAGAAACTTGCTACAGACGAGAACTTGTACTGCAACCAGCCCATTGGCTGTTCAGACTCAACCCGCAAGGTCTGCTTGATGGACCAATCTAGTGGCAGATCATCTAAGCTCACCTAGAATCTTCCTCAGGGTTGCTGTGATACCGCCTAAGACAGGGAGCCCACTCACCTTCAGTTTCTCATCCTTGGTTTCGTTGTGACTTGCCACTGCTCTCCCTCGGGAGGGCTTCACATGCTCGTTGTGATATCTTAAGCTTGACAAATCTAGTTCTTTCTTGTTCTTCACTGTCTCTATCTCGCACTCTTTGCCCATGTTTGTCTGGAAGAAGTCCGCTGGCTTCACCACCCGCACGAGCTTCTCCTCCATGACTTCGAAACACTCCAAGTTCACCTCGATCTTGGTCTTGTCCACCCTGCCCCACAAGCTCAGAGTTCCTTCATACACTCTCCACATGCTCGCTTCCTTTTCTCCAGACTCACCCGCTCGCTCTCGTGCTGGCCGTCTCTATTCTGTCGGGTCTTTCTGCCATCTTCGCTTTCTTGAGTTCCCTCGCGTTCTCGTCGGCAGCTGCTGATCCATGGTTCTTCATACCATGTTGCACATTTCTCTCCTCCTCGACCCGCTCTCCCCCTCCCCCCTCCCCCCTCCCCTTCCTCCCCCCCCCTCCCCGGCATCGTCGCAGAACCACTCGCCCCATTTTTCCCGCGTTTGCGCCGCTCACAGATTTACCGAGCCCGCCTCACTTTTTGTTTCAATGCCAGACTGCCATCAGACGCAACGAGAGGGAGGAGGTTGGAAGGAGAGGAGATGAGAGGAGATGAGCGAATGGTGGAGGAGGGAGTGGAGGGAGGGATTGGAGCTGGGAAGCTGAAGACAGACGTCTGATTCAGTGGACATTCACTCCCAACATGCCTCGGACCCTCCGGTCTTCCGCTCTGACCGCGATGAGCTTGATCTGGTTCCAAGCATCTTGTCGAAGATGTACCGTGACTACCGAAGTCAAGATGGTCACAGGAAGTTGTCTGCAGCTTCGAGGAGGAAGCCTCGATTCTGTCGTGAATTTCAATTTGATCAAGAGTAGATTCAATCGTAAGGACGAGGAGGAGGAGGAGGACGAGGAGGACGCTATATCAGCTATATCTCGACTTCGCAAAAGGAAGCGACCAAACGAGGTCCAGGAGCAGCCGAAGAGTGAGTTCACGCCAGAGGAAGAGCTGTTTGCGGAGAAGGAAAGGGAGAGAGTGTGCAACCTAATCCGAGCAGAGGAGCAGTATGATGAGACTGTCGATACGACGGTGCAGGATGGTTTGTCATTTACCGAATGGCTCGCAAGGATCAACGAGATCGAAAACCTTCGGCGAAAGAATCGTCGGCATGTAGAGACCGACTATGGTCAAGGATACGTGGACGGGAGATTCGGAAAAGACGACATCATGGGATGGGTCAACTACGTTCCATTGCCGCAGGATGTGAGGAGAGAGGATCTGTTGGTGCAGCCCCAGTACCGCCTCAACCGGCACCTTTGGAACGCCTCTTCAAAGGGCAAGAGCGCACCTGAGGGGTTCAAGGAGTGACTGAAGCCCTTTCCGCAGGTGACTTGCGACTGGTGTGTATGTTGCTCGAGGCCGGAGCAGATGTCAGGTCCTACAACAATGAAAGCTATCTGCCCGCCGAGATCAACTTCGGTCTGAGGTACTTGATGGCGGATGCCTTGATTGAATGACTCTGATTGCATCTGAAGCTCGGATCAAGAAGAGTCGCCGACATGCACGTATGGCTATGTTGATCTGCAGAACTCCAAGGCGGTGGTGTGTGTACACATGTGGTGCCCTCTACATTGGGCTGCCAACTACAATCATGGTAAGTTTGCGTGTGAGGAGCGCATGGAGGAGCTGAGGACTAGCATTGTGCAGCTTCAACAGTCGATCTGCTCATCAAGTATGGGGCCAATATAAACCAGCAAGATGTTGACAATCGTACAGCTCTGCATCTTGCGTCAGCTAGTGGCCATGCGGTACCCTAATAACGCAGCAGCTTCTCGTCCTGTTGTTCCTTGACATGAGAGATGACCAGGATGTCGTACGTGAGCTTCTTGCCAACAACGCAGACTTGGAATCAAACGACAGTCGCGGCAACACACCTCTCTTCTACGCAGCATGGGAAGGACATGTTCAAGTCGCTTCGCTTTTGCTTGCCGCGGTTTCTCCAGCCAGTCTCTCATCGTCTCTCAGTGTTGATGGGATTGCGTGCAGGGAGCCAATTGCAATCACACAAATGATGGAGGATACACAGCGTTGCACTGGGCTGCTAGCGAGGTCCTCAGCTTTCAATTGAAAACTCTGCTTGACCTCCATGCAGAATCGCCTCGGCGTTGTCAAGCTCCTTCTTGAGCACAACATAAACGCCGAGGAGTTGACGAAGGAGGAAGAATTGGATGCGCTTGACCTTGCGGAGAAAAAGGTAGGAGGGAGTATGATCTGTCCGGCTGATTCAAGATGAGCAGAAGTATCTGGATGTGTGTGAGGTGCTGGCCGGAGGGATGGGTCTTGTCAAAGTACCGATCGATCAGTTGTACTCGCACGAGCAACAGCAGGTCAGTCCTGCACAGCTTCCTTATCGTTCTGACTGTCTTCACAGCTAATGGAGTATGCGGAGAAGAAACTCCAAGAGCTCAAGGAAGAGCTCCTCTACGTGACTCGTGTAGGGGATAGCGAAGTAAGGAGTAGCATCTTTGCTCTAGTCCTTACCTGCTGCAGATCATCGTGCCCGGCAACAGGACAGAGATCGAAAATCGACCCAGGTCAACGATCCTGGAGGACATACAGCAGAACCAACACATAGTCGATGTGGTGCAAGAGCTTAACCGTCGGCATGCAGAGCAGACTGCCAAAGCCCAGGGAAACCCTAAATTCGCTGCTCTGGGTCCTCAGACCTGACGTAATGTAAAGACTTTTTTCTAAATTCGCTGCTCTTGGTCCTCAGACCTGACGTAATGTAAAGACTTTTTTCTAAATTCGGTGCTCTGGGTCCTCAGACCTGACGTAATGTAAAGACTTTTTTCTAAATTCGCTGCTCTGGGTCCTCAGACCTGACGTAATGTAAAGACTTTTTTCTAAATTCGCTGCTCTGGGTCCTCAGACCTGACGTAATGTAAAGACTTTTTTCTAAATTCGGTGCTCTGGGTCCTCAGACCTGACGTAATGTAAAGACTTTTCTTTAATTCATCCTTATGACTGGATCCTCGCTCGTGATGTCCTTCAAGCAATCACCTACAGCCTGCTCAAATTGCCCGACCCTGATCGAGAGCTCGTCCTCCTCTTGTCCTTCCATATTCAGCATCACCTAATTCGACCCACCCCTTAGCAACTTCCGCTGCACTTTGACTTTCTCTCTGCTGCCTTGGTCTCATCCTCGCGCGATACGATCACTTTCTCTCCCTGACCGACACTTGGCGAATCGCCTGACTCTCCTGCTTCCATGGGTCTTCTGCTTACAAGGCGATAGATTTCTGTAATTTTTTCATGTCAAATAAGGACTCATCGATCAATGCATCACTCGCCTGTCAAGATGGTCTGAAATGCTTGCTCTACATTGGTGGAGTCCAGGGCTGAAGTCTCGATGAAGGACAGGTTTCTCTGTTCGGCATATCCTCTCGCATCATCTGTCGCAACCGCACGAAGATGTCTCAAGTCGCTCTTGTTACCAACAAGCATGATCACGATGTTATGATCTGCATGATCCCTAAGTTCCTTCAGCCATCGATCCACATTTTCGAAAGTGACATGCTTGGCGATATCGTAAACTAGAAGTGCGCCCACCGCTCCACGATAATATCTAAAAGACAGGCATAAGGAATATTGCAGAACAAAGACGGTGACTGATGGTAAACGACATCCACTAGAATCAGAAACTTACGCGCTGGTGATTGCGCGGTAACGCTCTTGCCCAGCTGCACAAAGAACATTACAAACACTTTCAAGTTGGAAATTTCATAACGTCACCTGTGTCCCAGATTTGTGCTTTGATAGTTTTACCATCTACTTGGATGCTTCGAGTTGCAAACTCAACTCCAATTGTACTCTTTGACTCGAGGTTGAATTCATTCCTTGTAAAGCGTGAAAGCAAGTTTGATTTGCCTACTCCGGAATCGCCGATGAGCACAACTGGATTCCATGACATAATGAGTGGGAACAAGGAATCGAGGTACAGACACCTTTAAAAAGGTAATCATACTCATCATCCTTCGACATCTGGAGAAACTGCAGGAAAAATCAGCGGCAAATTTCTTAGACATAGTTCCAGCATGAGATCAAAGTCGAGCAGGTAACAATGCAATAGCAGGAAATAGTTCAAGTGCATTTCGCAGGATTGTTAAGCAGGGTTACCTTCCAGAGGTCACTTTTTCAGGGCTATTCTTAACACGAAAAATCCGAGGGCTTCTGCAGGACCATTTCGATTAGAAAACATCGTACTGCCTCAAATTTGCACCCACTTGGAGTCCTTGGAGTGAACACAAGTTTCAAACTTGAGGTTGACCAGGTATCTCTGCAGATCAAACCATCATCCATCCTGCACCGATTCCCAACATTGAACATCCCTCAGTGGAAGAAGCCGTCTCCCTATCTACATCTCGCGACTCATACTGGCTCTCATCTTCCTCTTCATCTTTTGCCTTCAATCTCATCACCAAATCTCACGGACAAGGGTTGGGTACTTCACGACGATACTCGGGAAAACCGAATCAGGTTAAGGCAGTAGTCATAAACAGCACCGAGATCTTTCTTGTCGATGTTAGATTCTTACTGAGGAGGGACAAGAATATTCACACCATACAAAACACTTGAAGTTTCGTAATGGAGGGAGCAACAACAGGCATGCGATCAAGTGATTCCACAAATAGACTGGTCAGCAAAGCAGGAGGGGGGTAGGCAAGGGACTTTGGCAACGGCGACAATGCAACGCCAAAGAGTTACACAGTTCAGTGAAATTGACTATGCATATGAGTTGGCAGCACACAAGTAAAAAAGAAAACGTTTGAAGGGGAGCAAAACAAATGAAGGGGAGCAAAACAAACGGAAGGTGACAAGCGAGAGAAAGGGAGAAGAGGGAGGAAACTGGGACAGCACTAGGGGTGGGAGAAGGGACACGAAGGTGAAAAGAGTTAAGAGGAGGGCGAAGCAAGTGAGCAAGTAAGCTGGCAAGAACCGAGGCAGAGAGAGGAGAGGAGGAGCTCAGAGACAAACAGATCGAAGCCATTGCCGCAGAGAGAGGAGAGGAGGAGCTCAGAGACAAACAGATCGAAGCCATTGTCGTATGTCTCAAACAGGGACAGCAGAGATGGGGAAGCCATGGAGGGCGTGAAAGGATTGGTGGTGTGGTGTCAGCACCGGTGGGTACTGGATTGCCAGGGTCCATCACTTGAATTTAAAATAAACAGGGGTGGGTGATCTATCGCACCGGTCCATTTAGAGGTAGAATATGTTCAACTGAAGGGTACCTCCCATATCTCTACGGGTTTGAACAAAGCTTTTCTGAAAAGAGATGGTAGGGTAGAGGTTATGTGGACAGGGTGGGTAGTATGAAAGGAGAGGAAATGGAAATTCAAGGGTGGGGTGAGGTTGTTCGAACTTGCTGTTACATTGGGGGTAGGGTTATTTGATGAGGGGTGGTGAAGGTTTTACTTTTTTTACATATTGGGTTGTTTTTGAAATCTGTATATTCCAGATGTTATAACATTTGAAAATTCAGTAGAATAATCTATCAAGAATTTCCAAAATATGAAGAATAAACAGTTTGGCGGTATACGACAATGTTTTCCAATTCACCACCGGTCATTGAATGACCCCATCAAATCTTACCACCCCCTCCGACATCATTTACCCCTACTACCCACACTCCATGTTTTCAAAAAGGAATGGGGGAACAGGCCATCGGTAATCTATAGGGTAGGGTACTGTGTTATGTATCATCGGTGGGGTAGTACTGATCTGTTCTGGGAAAAGTGAGGGGTTGTAGCAGCTCGATGGTGGGGTCTGATGTGGGCACCACGGGTTCTACTCACAACCCTATGAAATGAAGGAAAAGAGGGGGTATTGTGATGTCCGTTAATAGTTCAAAGGAGGGTAGGGATAGGGGGTCCCCTCTTCTTTCCCAGACGCTGGAGGGTGATTAGGGGTGGTCTTGCCTGAAGGGGTACGACAAGAAGCAGGGGTAGATTTCTACCACCAAGGGAGAGGGTAGGTGGGGGTAGTCCACGGGGGCGTAGAGGGGAGGTAGAAGACAAAAATTTTAGTTAACAATTGGCTACGGTGATCGGCCCGGGCCCCGGGCCCACGGGGCACTCGGTGACCAGCTGAGCCGCTCGGACCGTGCTGTACCGTACGGTACGGTGATGGCACCGTGCCGATAGGCGGGCACTAGGCACACGCCCGGCGCGGCCCTCTGAGTCCATCGGATTCGGCGGGACTCATGGCCATACTGATATGATGATCATGCCATGCGGCGCGGAGTCCGACGCATCATCGGGCATCCGGGCGGCCGCGAGTCACGGCGGGCCGGCCGATCTCAGGCTGATAAGTTGAAGTTGCTGTCTTCTTACCTTTATACATATTAGTTCTGAAGCGAGCTTGAAGCGCTGAGAGTAGGTAGACTAAAAAACCCACAGCATGGGGAACCAGGCGCTCCACCTGGTCCTGCTGGTCCTGCTGCTGGCCCTGGTGGGCAGGGGGGATCCCCTGAAGTACGAGGGAGGAAGCATGCGATCACTCAGACTGAGAGGGGGGGGAGGAAGCAGCGACGCAGGATCCCATGGACAAGGTGTAGGTCTCCTCTCCTCCAAGGGAATGCAGTTCCGACCTTTGCGAAAGGAGGGGACGCGAGAGGGAGGAAGCAGAGGGACCGAGGGCGACAGGATGGAGGATAGCGCATCGATTGTATCCCAGAAACCTGAGGAGAAGGGGAAGATGGATGAGCGATACAGTGCCCTGTGGAGGGCGGTGAAGGACAGACGCGTCGATGTAATCTTAGATCTAATGGACAAGGGACTGAATTTGTCTCATCCCGACGCCTCGTTTGGAGGATGGACATCATTGCACTATGCAGCGGCAGGAGGAGAAGGACATGTAGTCGACATGCTCCTCTCCCATGGAGTGCCTGTTGACATCTGCAACGACCAAATGTCGACGCCGCTAGCTATCGCGGCCTCTGAGGGCCACCTGAATATTGTGGAGAAGCTGCTGAGAAGAGGAGCGGATGTGAACGCCTCCAACAATTATGGGATGACAGCCCTGCACAGGTGACGGAGGAAGAGACGGGGGGGTGTGGCTGAAACATTTCCACGAGCAGGGCAGCAGCATCAGGCTGTACCAAGACTTGCGCTCTTCTCATCTCCACGGGGCTAGATGTCGACTCTCCCAACGTTGCTGCCTCATCCTCCCAGCACACCCAGCGGCTGAAGCGTTCCTGCAGGTCATGGAGGTCACTCCCTTGCATCTCGCTGCTTGCGGGGGATTCCTCGACACAGTAGAGACTCTCGTGGGGCATGGCGCCGATGTCAACCAGCCGAACAGCGATGGTTGGATTGCCCTGCATTACGCAGGTGAAGGAAAGTAGTGTGCTGGGTCTAGCTCTGAACATGGATCTATCAGCACTGAAGGGGAACGAGGAGCTTATTGAGCTGCTGCTGTCTAAAAGATCGAAAGTTCTGGTTTTGTTGCCTACTGTGTGAAGGTGGTGGGTGAAGTTGGACAGGTGCCAAGCAAACTCCTCGAGACGCCAGTAGGGCTTGCAAAGAAGTACGGGCATGTGAGCTTGTCAGATGTCTGAAACCCTCTGTGACCTGGCTGCAACCAGGAAAAGTCGTTCCACATGCTCCTGAAAGCAAGGTGAGAGAGCCGTGGCAAGATGCCAACGACCTCATGTGCCTCATCAGCTGGGAGGAAAAGGACGACAAGCAGCACATGGACATGAAACAACGCCAGCGAAGGGTTTGATGGCTTTCTTAGCTTGCCTTAGACAAGTGACGTGTCGTCAACAGGAGATAGATGATGAGTACGACAAGTTTTGGAGCAAGATCTGGCAGGAGCAAGTGAGGAGACATCAGAGTTCGGGTGAAGGGAGTTCCACATTGTCGGACGTCTTGGATCATCACAAAGCCACCATGATGGGAGCTGAGGACGGTATTGTTTCTTGGCCGAAGCGATATCCCGGTCAAGGTGTGGGAGATGATTTGGAAGATGGCAAGAAACCAGAAATCCCTGTCACCCCTGTACCGATGAGCTTCAAGAGCTCGGCTGGCACAGGGTTGGAAAAAATTCTACCCGATGAGAACGGAACTTCATGTATCGATTACGATCTCCTTTTTGAGAATCCAAAAGGAGAAGTGGAGAAAGTTGTCTTCGGCGTTACGGTTGGACTTTTTCGATTCTTCTCCCTCCCTTCTCTTCAGTTCACCAACCTTTGAGATCTCCATTTCCCTATCCCCTCCCTGTCCAGTCACTGATTTTCTTGACAGCCGAGGGACAAGGAAAAGGAGGCTCTCGACGATTTCTACAAGAAGCACATGTAAGAATGTTCCCCTGCTGTCTTGTGTTTCATAACAAAAGGTTCAGTGAGCCCAAGATGTCACTGGACGAGCTCGAGCTGAAAGTGCGGGAAGCGCAAGCGCTGGCGATGGAGAGAAACAAAACAGCGCAAATGCTACAGGATGGATGACACGACACTGTCTCTGGACTTTAGATCGATAGTTTCTTGAAACTTTATGTACAACACATGACTCGACATTCACCGAAGTATTAAAACTGTGATGCAGACGACAACATTTGATCTTTACAAGTACGGAAACAATAATTTGATCTAAGACCGAGACTCGAGGAATCCACATGTCATCATCCTGATCAAGTTCTCAACGGCACAGGGATTGCCGTCTCTTTTTTGTTCTGGGATCGCAGGAGTTCTTCGAACATGTTCTGCGCAGACCGTCAGTCCCGTCTCGAATGTGACGAGGCACAGGAAGTATCCTCACCTTTCGCTTCTCAGCTGCGATAATCCGGCCGTCTTCCGACAGCACACGGACGGTCGACGCCGCCTCTGGGCTCTCCAGGTCCGTCAAGATCTCCAAGCACTCGACACGTCCCATTATCTTGTCGTTGAGATCTGTTGGAAGGGATAAGAAAAAGCGAGCATGTGAAGGGAGGGAAGACAGGGAGCAGGAGGAGGAGTGAGGAGGGGAAGGAGGGAGGAGAAAGGAGGAAAACACTTACTCGTATCGATTCGCCAGACTTCCTTTTCCTTTTCAGTCCCTACCCCTGATATCCCATACTTCTGCGGGGTATGACCTACTATCATGCGCTTCGCGTCCATGGACTCTAGCATCCCATCCAGAGTTTCTAGCGCCGCCTCTGGTACGATGGGCATCCCGTAGACACGCTCCCACAAGGGAGAGACGGTCCTTCCTCCCTTGGGAACAGGATCGAGGAGCCAAGGCTTCACGTCTGCGTCCTTCCGGAGCCAGTCGGCAACCTCCTGGTTGAGCTTGTCGATGCCGTGCGAGATCGTCTCCCTGGTGAGGCCTCCGTGCACGAACACGTTGTCGCCTATCTGCACGACCACTGGCATCGTCGACATGAGCATCGCAAGCTTCCCCTTGCCCCTCTGCATGAGCTGGGCCCTCTTGCCCTTGAGCACAGTCTGCAATTTCTCCGCCATGTTGAACTTGTCGTGCCAAGAGTCGAACGAGTAGATGTCGGGAGCGTAGCTGAAGTCTAGATCGGCGTTCATGATCTCATGGTTGCCCAGCAGGGTGATCACATCCCCTCCTGCGTCCTTGGCCTGCACCTTGAGGTCTCTCAGCATCTCGATGCTTCGAGACTCGTCCGACCCTCTGTCAAGGAAGTCTCCCATCTGGACCACCACTGTGTCTCCGCCAGTCCACCTTCCCTCCTCGTCCGCGCATCCAGAAATCCTGCACATCAGTCAGTTAGGTGCAGCACAGGCACAGGACAAAGCATCCTCACTTGAGCGCATGATGGAGCTCGTTGAATCCCCCGTGAACATCGCCGATGGCAATGATCCTTGCAGCAGCATCAAGCTTGTACTTGTGCGAGGACGTATCCCTTCTCAACGAGGGAGTGCTGATTACATGGTCATCGGCAGCCCCGCTGGTCAAGTGCATCCTAGGCATCAGTCTGCATGAGCGGACTGCTGAAGAGCTCGACCCAGACCTGAACCTGAACGCACGATAGGACAGACTTGGGTCGAAGCCCACCAAGAAAAGCATGAAAAAGTTTCTGAAAAGCTTCATGGTAGCTCCGCTTGTTGGTTGAGAGCGAAGCGCGAAGGGAGTGAGAGAGAGGGAGAGAGAGGGGGAGAGAGAGTCAGGAAGTTGTAGTTTTGTCTAAAGGGCCGGTAATAGTACTCGAATATGCAAGTGGGAGAGGCTTCAAGCGCTTCAATCTCTTGCCTCAATCTTCGAAAGGTTTGCACGAGAAAGGATGATTGTTGTGAGAAAGGCCGATTTCAACGAGTTGAGAACAGAGTGACTATCGAAGAGGAGATTGAGATCTGTGTAAGAGGGAGGAGAAGGAAATAGGAGGAGCGGGAGGAGCGGGAGGAATAGGAGCAAGAGGTCAGGAACGCTGTCGTAGAGTCGGGGGAATCGAGATCTCAGTTAGAAAAAGGGGTTTCGTCAAGGGTTTCCCTTTCTCTTGGCAAGAGGGTGGTCATTCGGTTATGACAGGGTGGGTGGTGGTGCATAGGCAATGGACAGAAGGGGAGGGGTACTCATTTGGACGCATATGTGGGTGAGGAGAAAGATGGGGTGGGTCCTGTTCGAAGGAAATTTTGCTGAGGAAAAGACGGGTAGGTTGATCGTATCAGGGGGGGTTATGGAAGGGGAAGGCAATTAATAACGATTGATGGGGGTGGGGGTACTAATTCTGTGAACCTGGGGGTAGGGGTGAAGCAAGCGATCTTGTGGGAACGTAAGAGCTGAATGATTAAGATTCGAAACGATGCAAAACTAAGTCTTCTTGTATCACAAACTCCCCGAAGTCATATCCCACCCCCCTGGATTGGATGACTTCTTGGGATGAGCACCCGGTAGACTTGGAAGCAATCGCTGACTCCTTGCTGACCTGATTGACAAGATCACGGACCAAGTACCCACCCCCGAATTGATCTCTGCAGTTACCCTGGCATCATCACTGAAGGTCTAGTACTGAGACTAGAAAGCACGGGTAGTAGGCCATAGTTGTAGGACCTCAGTATGACAGGCTCTACACCCTAACAAGAGATCTTTACCACAGCTCTCTATAAAAGATGCGGCTGCTCACAATCCTTTAAAACAGTAATATCTCAAACGCTTTGTTCTTGTGATCTGTGTTGTAAAGCTATGGTGCTAACTAGCTGTCTTGGCCTCCAATTAACACACCCCACCCAAGGCTTTCTCAGTTTTACCCCCATTTTTGTCCGATCAATTGTACGGTCAGCCGCTCAGCTACCGTACCGGGGCCCGGGCCCCGGGGTAAGTAGTGCCAGGGGGGTGAAAAAAATTGAAGGTCATCCGTGTCAGATGGCTGACCTGAGCCCTCCGGCGTTCCGGGCCGAACCGTCTGCCTAAGTCATCGGACACTGCAGTCACCACGGTGCTCCGTGGCCCTGGCCCAGTGGTGAAAGGGTGAAACCGTCCTGAGTTTATAAGTTCTGGCAACGGTGACAGTCACTGTCGCAGACCGGAGTCAGCACGGTGGCCGCGGCCCGGCGCCGGGCCGGGCCGGCCCGCCCAACTTCCGTTGAACCGGCCGGGCCCACGGTGACTCCACTTTGAGTTAAAGGATGGTCGGCCGGTTCAGTTCATGCCCTCGCGCATCCGTTGTTAGCTCCTGCTGGCAGGAGAGTAGATGGGACTGTTGTCTGGACAAGCCCAGAGGAAGGTATCCTCTCAGATGGCTTGGAGAAGAGGAGAAGGACCCTGATCGCTGCGATATCCTTGACAGTACCTGAACTTGCAACCTGTTGCTCCTTGGGTCATGATGCAAGGAAGGAACGAAATATTGGATGAGAGTTCCGTTGGAGAGAAAATATTCCATTCCATGATATCTTTGGAAAGTTTCAGACCTAGTAAGGAAAAAAAGGCTGAAGAGCATGTCTGCGAGTTTGAGACTTTTCAGATGAAGAGAAAGTGGTTCAGGCAACTCCAAGTTGTAAACAGCAAGCATTCTGTTTTTGTGCAATCGTCACAACGGGACAAGGGTCTCATGGAAATAGACGGGATTTTACATAAAGATGTATGTTTGCCAAGTTCAGAAACGAAAAGATTCTACGAAAATTTTCGCCGGAAATCAAGAATTGTGAAACGAAAATGTTGTCTTCCAATCGATAAATAACATGTTTTCTCTAGGGCCTTGGCCCAATGTTCTTGCTCCCTGGTCGGCCAAATCATCAGTGGTGAGCATGCTTGATGTTCAAGTGATGCTGTGGTGAAGTGAGACAGTATGTGATGAATGCTGTGTTTTTTGACTTCAGGGAGATCGATTCGGAGGAGCAGGTTCTGTTTGAGAAGAAGATGACCGAAGAAGGTTGAGAGGGAGCGATGTTGTTTTCTTCTTTAATCCTGATTTTCTTTCCCAGCGCGCCAAGAAGTCGAACGTGATCTTTGCAACCGAGACTCGTTCTCACATGCGCACGATACTGCTCTTCTAGAACAGGTCTATCCTTCCAGATTGGAGATCATTGAAATTTCAGCTCGCCATCTCCCCAAGCTCGATCTCTATGGAAAGTGCGACCCATACTGCAGGATAACATTCTGTTCGCAGACAAAGATAACTAGCATACAGAAGACTACCTACTGTCCTGACTGGGACGAGGTCCTGACCTTCAAGTTGCCAGCTTTCCAGGAGATTACCCCGATGAAGATAGAGCTGTTCGATCATGATTTTGATAGCGGGCCGGATTATGTAGGGCAAGCGATCTTATCGAAAGAGGACATTCAAGATGTTATTGGAGACTTCAACCCCAACAAGACCTGGACGACCATGAAAGCCTTCAAGCTGTGCAGTGCTGATCATCAGCCCACAATTGGCGCTGACCAGCTCCGGTCGACATTGAAGATCTTGTACATTTCTGCTCGCTCTCAACCCCTCTCTCACCTTGTTCTCTAGCTTCAGGTTAAGCACTGAACCCAGCAAGAGTGGAGCTCCGAGCCCGACTGGAGAAAAGTCACGAGCATCATCGTCAGGTTCAGCTTGGGACTTGCTCAGAAAGACAGGTTCTTCCTGCAAGGTACCTCCTCCTGCCAAGTTTGTCTGCGCACAGTTTGCCACTTGGCTGATGGTGTAGTAGGGGAAATCAATCGCACGTTTCTTAAAGAAATCTGGATCGATCAAGCCTGGTGATGATGATCAATAATCGCCGGGACTCAGGCAGTGCCATGATGCCCAGCGGCTGGTCCCTCGTATAGTAAACAAGTTTCGCGATCACTGAGTCATGATGCCACCGGACCGTACATCGGCGCCACCCGTGACACGGCCCCGGCGGGCTCTGACTCCGTCCGTCCCGGAGTCCGATCAGCCCCTCCGTCCTGCATAGTCAGTATCCGAACGTGACTTGAAACCCGCCGGGCCCGGGCCAACGGTGGTCGGTCAGTCCGAGGCACCGTGGGCCGGATTCCCGGCTCGCCGAGTCACGGCGCCGGCTCGGACAGGCTCGGACTCGGAGGCTTCGGCCCGGGGCCCGGGGCTCAGCCGTCGATTATCGGCCGTCCGGCGGACGGTGCACTGAGCTAGGGAGGAAGGAGCAGGGGAACGGAACAGAGCAGGGGAAGACATGGAGGAAGTAGATGAGTTGAGGGATATTGAGGCAGGAAGGGAAAGGGGCCTGAGAATGAGAACCGTGGCAGAGGGCATGTTTCAGCTGGAAAGGATGGAAGATCGCATCCAGTTTCATACTATTCCTCAACGAGCAGGCAGAAGGTTCCAAGGATAGCGGCAGCTGTAAACTTACGAGATATGGGACATGTTACTTGGAATGGCAGAGGCGAAGGAGGGAGGTATAGGACAGGTGATGGCAAGGAAGGGCGGAAGGGAGCAAGGGAGAGGGGGATGAAGGGAGGAGGGGAGAGGGGGATGAAGGGAGGTGGGGAGGTGGGGGGGATGGAAGTTGAGAGGTAAGATGGTCAGGGAAGGATAGGAGATGATTATTTCCTCTGACAATCTCTGTACTGATTGCTCGCAAGGGCATGGTGGCTTCAGGCAGACTGATGAGGATGATACATCTGAGCATGTTTGTTCTCTTTCAGGCAACCTCTGCTTCTTGCTTCATCAGCAACTTGAGGCAGTTCAAAGGTGCGTTTCTTAACACCTTCCAACGGAATTTGAAGCATCACAAGCAACTGCATATGTTGGACATGCAGGGCAGGAGGGAGTGGGAGGACCCTGCGGTGTTGAGCAGGAACAAAGAAGATCCACACGCTGCATTCTTCGCGTTTGAGTCTCGGAGGTCCGCCATCCTTGGCATCAAGGAAAAGTCCAGCAGGTTTCTCAGCTTGAACGGACAGTGGAAATTCCACTGGAAGCCGCACGTGAACGCGTCGGATGATGAGAGGGGGGAGAGCAATTTTGCAGCGGAAGATTGCAAGGATGACGAATGGGGCGAAATCACCGTGCCGGGCAACTGGGAGCTACAGGGCTACGGGTTTCCGATGTACACTAACATAGAGTACTTGTTCAAACATGATCCTCCTTACATCTCGTACAAGGGTGAAGATCCAGGACCAAGCTACAATCCTGTTGGCTTTTATCGTAAATTGGTAGATGTTCCCAACGATTGGATGAGAGAAAATTGCTCGGTGCGAAGGGGGAGGGGGAGGGAGAGGGAGAGGGGGAGGGAGAGGGAGAGGGGGAGGGGGAGGGAGAGAACGATAGGTTTTCACTCCGATATTGACATTGTCGTTGTAAGGTATATCTTCATCTTGGGGCGGTGACGTCTGCTGTCTGGGTTTACGTGAATGGAAAGGAAGTAGGGTTTTCCAAGGATTCCAAGTTGCCGGCCGAGTTTGACATTTCCAACTTCCTCATCCCTGGCCGCAAGAATCTGATCGCGCTTAAAGTACTGTGCTGGTGTGATGGAGCGTACTTGGAGGACCAGGACATGTGGTGGCTTGCTGGTATCACTCGAGACGTGTTCCTCTTCGTCCGGGACCGCACTCACGTCCACGACTTCACAGTGCGCAGCTCAGGCTCTTGCGAGTTCCCTTACTTCGACGTCGACGTGGATATCAGATGGAGTGACCCACAGGACAAGGATGAAGGCGGCATGCAGCTGACTGTTGAGATCTTAAGGGATGAGAAGGGTGGAATTCCAGCCTTGCTGGGAGATGCCGATCGATATGGCAGCGATCTAACAGGTGTTTCCGTCCTGAGCAAGGAGACTCTCGATGTCCCTGTCAGCAGTGCCACGAGTAGAGTTACCCAACGTGTGCGATTGAGCATCCCAAAGGAGGCAGCGCGGGCATGGAACGCGGAGAATCCGTACATGTACACGCTCCTGCTCTCGTTGGAGAGCAAGGGAGGAGAGCGGTCGGAG
This sequence comes from Guillardia theta CCMP2712, assembly GCF_000315625.1. NCBI lineage: Eukaryota > Cryptophyceae > Pyrenomonadales > Geminigeraceae > Guillardia > Guillardia theta. The sequence goes on from NW_005434630.1 coordinate 116,853, forward strand.
TTCATACGGAGCCGAGTTGGCATCCGGAGCGTAGAAGTGCGAGGAGGGAGGCTGCTGGTCAACGGCAAGGTGGTCAAGCTACGAGGCGTCAACAGACACGAGCACGATGCTGAGCGAGGGCATTGTGTGGACGTGACGTCGATGATGAAGGATGTGAAGTTGATGAAGGACTTCAACTTCAACAGCGTCAGGTGCTCGCACTACCCCACCGACGAGACCTTTTACTCCCTTTGCGATGAGCTCGGGCTGTACGTGATCGACGAGGCCAACATCGAGTCGCATGGAATGGGTTTCTTCCCCTCCAAGACTCTCGCAGACCGCAAGGAGTGGGAAGCAGCGCACCTCGATCGCATCAGGAGGATGTACGAGCGCGATAAGAACTTCGCCAGCATCATCATCTGGTCACTGGGGAACGAGGCAGGGAACGGGCGATCCTTCCATCACGGCTACGCCTGGCTGAAGAGGAAGGACACGACGCGGCCAGTGCAGTACGAGAACGCGAGGATGGAACCTCTGTGGGACACTGAGAGGATCGAGACCATCGACTTCAACACGGACGTGTACGCTCCCATGTACCCCAGCCCAGCTAAGATCCAGCTGTACGCCGAAAGGCACAAGTCTGACCCCGACGCGCGGCCGCTCATCATGTGCGAGTACAGTCACGCCATGGGAAACTCGTGCGGGGGCTTGTCGGACTACTGGCAGCTCATCCGTAAGCACGAGATCCTGCAGGGAGGATTCATCTGGGACTGGGTAGATCAGGGACTGCTCCTGCCTCCTTCCTCCCCGAAGGCTCTAGAGGCTCTCAGCAGGAGAGAGGAGGGGCGCGGGGAAGGGAGAGGGAGAGGGGGCGTGAGTGCTGCGGGAGGCAAGAAAAGGCCTGTGTTCGGGTACGGAGGAGACTACGGGCCCAGGGGGACGCCCTCGGACGAGAACTTCTGCATCAACGGCCTAATGCAGCCCGATCGCCTCCCGAACCCGCATGCGTGGGAGGCGAAGTTTGCCATGCAGCCGGTGGAGGCGGAGGTGAAGGAGGAGGAGGAGGGGAGAGCTGTCCTGTTGGTGTCAAACCACTATGACTTCACCTCGCTCTCAACGCTCGACCTCGAGTGGGAGGTGGCGGAGGACGGGGAGGTGATTGATGGAGAAAAGATTCCCCTACCTCGCTGCGAGCCTGGGAGGCAGCTGGAAGTGCGAGTGGAGAGCGCGGCACTGAGGAGGGCAGGAGGAGGAGAAGTCAGTCTGATCTGCAACTTCATGCGAAGGAGCGATGGGCACAAAGTTGGTTTCTCCCAGATGTTCTTCGGTGAGGGAGTGCAGGAGGAGGCGTTGGGTGCTGCTGCTGCTGCTGCTGGAGGAGGAGGAGGAGGGGCCATCAAAGTGGATTCTTCTTCCTCGCCAACCTCCATCATCGTGAACTGCGGGCAGACTCGAGTAGAAATTGACAGGAGGACAGGGCTCCCTGCCGGAATCCAGCTGGGAGGGGAGGAGCTGCTTCACTCTCCGCTCCTCCCAAACTTCTGGCGTCCGCTCACGGACAACGAGATCGGGTCAGGGCAGCAGGAGCACCTCAAGCACTGGAAGTTTGCGGGCCGACCGAGGGAGGAGGGAGAGGAGATGCAGGTGGAAGAGAGCGAGCAAAGCGTGCGTTTCTTGCTTTCGCGCGAGGTGACCGAGGACGGAGTGATGCTGGCGACTAGCTGCACAGTGCACGAGGATGGGAACATTGTGATCGACGGGAAGGTGTGGAGGAGGAAGGTAGATCCCGCTTCCCTTGGTGCTATCAAGGACAAGGACTTCAAGTTCTTCCTGCGGAGCTCCGATCGCAGCAAGTACGTTCGTGTCCTCGATGACGAGCTGCTGGTCGACTCGGATGATGCGGGATTCCTCCAGCAGATGTCGATGAGGAGATGCGAATCTTCGGGAGAGGACGACAAGGACGGTGATCAGCCGCTGCGATCGGGGGCGACAGTCTCCATCACCGCACACCATGGGAGGTACCTGGAGGCGAAGGAGGAGGGAGTGAGGGCGTGTGGGCAGAGGAACGGAGAGTTCGGGCCGCTCCCTCCCTCCCTCCCTCAGATCTTCGCCGTCCGCAAGAAAGGTGGGAAGCCAGGGGACGTGATCTGCTGGGGGGATGAGGTGGAACTGGAGGCCACCCAGCTCAAGAGCTTTCTCAGCTCTGATGGCCCCACAGCCAGGGTCCTGCTGGGGGCGAGGCCCGAGGCCTTCAGGATCGAGAGGGGTGAGCCGTCCTCACCGCTGCGCGTCGGGCTTGCTTGCAAGCTGGACAAGCGGAGGGCAACGAGGATGAGCTGGTACGGTCGAGGGCCGGGGGAGAGCTACCCGGACAGACAGGCGAGCACGAGCATCAGGAGGTGGAGGGCTGAGGTCGGGGATGAGACTTTCTACTATGTGAGGCCGCAGGAGAACGGAAACAAGATGGACACGCGCTGGATGCTGATCTCCGACGAGCAGGAGAGAGGAATGCTGGTCGTTGCTGCCAAGGGGAATGGCGGAAGGCCGACGGCAGAGGGAGGAGGAAGAGGAGGAGGAGGATGGAGTCGAGGAAGGGCATCGCTAGCCATGCAGTGTCACCATCATGACCTCGACGAGTTCGACGTCCTGCTCCCTTCCAAGTCTCCTCGCTTCCGCCATGGCGGCGACCTGGTCCAGCAGGACTTCACCTCTCTCTGCATCGACGCGGCGCATGCTGGGGTCGGCGGCATAGACAGCTGGGGTTCGCTTCCTCTTGTCTGTGACAGGCTGCGACTGTCTCACCCCATCTCCTGGTCGGTCATCCTGCGGCCATGGGCAGGTAAAGAGTCGGGCGAGGCAGGAGAGGTCGCTCGAGCCCTTCAGAAGCGCTTCGGAGGATCGTGAAGAGCTTCCGAGTGGAGAGGGAGGAGGAGGGGGGGAGGAGATACATCCGAAGGAGGGTTTACTCAGGGATGAGGTAGGGAAGGAACGCGTTGTGCTCGAATGGATTCTCGTGGCCTACTCCGTATAGCTCGCGGTCCCTGTACTCCTCGCTCTTCTTTGGATGAAGAATGGAATTCTGCACAAAAATGAAGCTCAGTATTTCGTATGTTCCTGTTCGTCTCCATCCATCCTTCGCAACCTTCTCCTTCTCCTTCTCCTTCTCCCCTCCTCTCCCTCTTCTTTCTCTTCTTTGCCCCTCCCTCCCTCCTCGCCATCTTTTCCTCTCACAGCTCCTCGCCTCCTCCTCATGTACCATCTCCGACTCAAACTCTAGGCGCCTCCTTTGCAGCATCGTCGTAAACCTGATCGCATCCTTGACCCTGCGGTTTTGTGCGAAGAAGGCGAAGTCGAGGGCCGTCTGCAAAAGAGGAAATGAGATTCTAGACCAAGGAGCCTCACGCATTCGACAATCACCAGGTTGAACCCGTTCACACTGTTGTGATCGGCATCGAGCGACAACAGCACCTGTTATCATCAGCAGCACTGTCAATTCTCGCTTCTCCTCCTCCTCAACTCCTAAACCCTCGACCATCTTTTCCTCTCACGTCCTCATCATCATCACACTGCATCTCTCATTCGTCACAAGCAATCTCATCTCGATGAAACAAAAGCTCGGCTACCTCAGCAGCACCACTGTGATTGCGCTCTATCGCAAAGTCAAGTCCAGAGAAGTTGAAGTACGTTTCATCCCTTGCATTGATGTTGGCCCTCTCTGCCAGACTGCACACACAAACGTCAAATCGCTCTCGCCCCTCCTCCTTGCTCGCTTCCTTCTCACCTGTAGATCTCCTCATCCGCTGCTCCTGTCTGGCAGGCATGCCAGAAGCGATGCTGGGGTGACCGCTCGGGGTCGTGCAAGGGGCTCAAGACCTTTCTTGCTTCCATGTATTCTCTGATGCTCTTATGTGTACCCAAGAAAGATCGCAGCTCAGGTGAGTAGGGGATTTCTTTCTTCTCGCACTCGGAGAACACGCGCACATAGTGAGGGTTGAGAGGTTTCCCAAGGTGATAGGCTTTCAGTCGTTTCTTCTCCATGAACTTGGGAAAGAACATCTCATAGAAGATGTAGTTGAACCGATCTTGGTTTGTGTACTTGAGATCCTTCATCAGCCGCTCTTGGCATTCCTCTAGACTCTCTCCCTTCCTCAGCCGCCAGTCCAGCTCCGGCCTGGGCTCATCCTCGTCGTGCTCGATGCCTTGCCTGATATAATCCGGGGCCTCGTACATGAGCTCACAGAAGCGATTCACTTCGTCATCCCCCATGTCTGTTGCTGCCATGCCAAAGGGATCCTGATACAAGTCCGGGATGACCCGGAAGGTTTCACGAGGGCGGCTCAACACCGGAGCAAGCACGCTGCTTGTGTCTACTGTTGTGACAGCCCATGCTGCAATCACTATGGCAGCGAACAGTCGGGGGAAATGCATAAGGTCAAGAACAAGAGTGAAATTTTATGTTGCGCAACCCAAAGTGTAGGAGGGAGAAGAGAACAGGAAGGTCGCGATGAGAAAAGGGTACTTGAGGAGGAGATAGGGCTGAAGGGAGGGAAGCAGGCTCAACGGAGAAGAGCAAGGAGGAGGACAAGGAGGAGGATCAGCCGTGCAGGAGGAGGGAGAGGAGGAGGGAGAGGAGGAGTAGAGTTAGAGGACGGGCAGCGAGCTTTGACCCACTCAGTCCATTGGCGGCTCCAGCCGCATCGTTGCCGAGAACTTTAAAACTTTAGCAAGATTGAACCCCTTGAAACTTTGCAAAATTTGATACAATCCGAAGTTTGTCAACCGAACAGCAAGACAGAGTGTACCCCGCAAACTTTCTTCATCAAAGGAGGGTGGGGTGGTGTATTATTGTCTTTTTCACCCCTTCCTCATACTTCAAGAATATATTAAATAGTGGGTAGGGTTTCCATGTAGGGGGTGGGGGTAGGGAGCAAAGTTAGTCGCTTGCGTGGTTTTGGTGCCGGTTTTTGCTGCCTCCTTCGTTTCCTAGTATTTTATTGAGGCGGGTTTGTAGGCTTTATCCTCCCCCTCCTTTGTTTGCTCCGGTTTGCCCTTCTTTTTCAGTCAATAAACTAGAATTTTACATCGGTTGACCAACTAGCCATGATACGTGATGAACGAAAGTAGAACCGAGACGAGCGTTGAACAAGGTTGCTGATACAAACAGCAACAGTCTGTTGAGATATCTGCACATCTCTCCTGCTCATCTCATCGCCAAGATATCTCAATATAACCTTGGTTCAGAAGGTTGTACGACAGGGGCTGGGCTGTAGACTGGTGCAGATCTAAAGATGTTTGGAATGAACAATGGCATCTATCACACTGACAAGCATTGGAACTCCGTCTATCAGTATGTCTTTGGAGGATTTGTATTGTTCTTTCTGGGCTTCCTCGCGAAAGTTGGCAAAGATCTCGGCAAATTGATATCCGAGAATATCTACGAACGGTTGACGTACACGGCTGAGTTCACCAGTGAAGACGAATCGTTTCGATGGATCTCCGCATGGATCTCGACAAACCCATGCTTTGCGCAAGCACGTGAAATATCCATCTTCTCCTCTTTCCGTTGTCTTGGTCCGCTGAACAGAGGGTTGGATTCGGAACCTGGCAAATACGTTTACCTGCCCCTTGACTGGGTAGCGCTGAGGCACAGAGGATACTGGATCCTGGTGCTACGGAACAAGCGCATCTCAACGCAGAAGAACATCTCCTCCAAGCACGAGATCTTGAGGCTGCAGATCCTTGGAGGGTCCAAGTCCTTTCTGTTGTCAGTGCTCAATGAAGCGAAAAGCGCGTACGAAGCTGCGGAGGTCAGCAGGACCAACATCTACATGGCTGACAGCGACATGGAGTGGAACAAGATCGCGTCGAGGATGGCTCGCTCGCTCAGCTCTGTTCTCATGTGGCCAGCTGACAGAGCCGATGGGATCGTGCAGGACTGCTCAAGGTTCCTCGATTCTGAGATCTGGTACGCTTCCAAAGGAATCCCTTGGCGACGCGGGTACCTGCTGTACGGGCCTCCAGGAACAGGCAAGACGAGTCTTGTGTGCGCTATCGCTGGTGATCTTGCTGCCTCTTGCTCTTCGACTCCTCCTCACGCGTGTTGGCAGGCGAGCTGAAACTTCCCATCTACATAGTCACCCTCTCCAACCCCAAGTTGACTGACGACTCCTTTGCCGACCTGCTCAACCGCTCGGCCACCAGGAGCATCCTCCTCCTGGAGGACGTTGATGCTGCGTTCCAGCAGAGGAGCGGTCAAGAGGTGTCGGGATCTCTTACCTTCTCCGGCCTCCTCAATGGCCTCGATGGCGTCGCGTCGCAGGAGGGCCGCCTGCTGTTCATGACGACGAACCACCGGGAGAAGCTTGACCCTGCGCTTGTTCGTCCAGGGCGTGTGGATGTGGAGCTCGAGTTCTTTTGCTGCATGAAGGAGCAAGTCCGCAAGTATGTTGAGAACTTCTTCAACAACATCACGGGAGACGAAGTTGAGGAGTTCTGTGATGCGGTGCCCCCAAACACGGTTACAGTCGCTGAGCTGCAAGCTTGCCTCTTACTGCACAGAGACAACAAATACGAAGCTCTCTCTGCAGTGAAGAAGGTTGTGCAACAAAAGCTGCAGCTAGGTGAAACTTCATTTTAATATTGTACAGACATTTGTAACTATATGAATCATGACAAAAGTAGAGGAATCGCTCGAACTGCCGTCTTGAACACTTGATAAGCTCTGCGAGCCCATCTTTCTTCTCCCTCCTCCCTCTCCTTCTCCCACATCGCTCTCCTTCTCCCTCCTCCCTCTCCCTCTCCCTCCTCCTTCGCTCCTCTGCTCCTTACCTTCGCTTCCCGACTGAAATCCTAACCCGCCCCCATCTCTTTCGAACTGTGGGACCCAATGGCCCTTGAAGGGGTGGGTGGTGAATTTGGTAGGGGAAAAGGGGTACATTTCATTATAAAGTAGAGTATAATTGAGTGGGTGGGTAGCTATTTGTTAGGGTGGGGTAACACGCATGTGCAGAATTACTGCACTAGGGGGACTGAGGAGAAGAGAGAACAGAAGGCAAGAAGGAAAGAAGGAAAGGTAGAGAGCAGAATGAGCGGGGAGAGAGGGAGAGAGGGAGAGAGAGGGAGAGAGGGAGAGAGAGGGAGAGAGGGAGAGAGAGGGAGAGAGGAAGGGGGCTCAGTGATGAAGAACCGGAACGATGGCACTGAAAGAGTGTCGAAGGAAATTGGATCAAAGTTGACAACAAGATCGTGAGAGAGGAGGAAGAAGAGGGGGAGCAAAATGGATGCTCTGCAAGCCCTGAAGGATAAACGGACAATCATCAAGCAGGAATCTGTCGGCTCAGATGACGACTGGACGCCGGTTAAAGTTGAGAGGGGATCTAGCGAGCAATATGATGATGAAGGTAGTGAAGATGACAACGAGGAGGACGAGGACGAGGTCGAGGTCGAGGAGAAGGACGAGGACGAGGACGAGGACGAGGACGAGGACGAGGGCAAAGCTCTAGATGGGTTCGCTTCCTTTGGCGTATCCTACAAGAGAGCACGCGTCTCTTCAGCGGGGAAGGCTCCTCCTATCCGCTTGCCAGTGGTGAGGGTGGAGGGCAGGCAGAGCAGGTATTCGCGGCTCAAGGGGGAGCTGCTGCATGTGCATCAGGCGATAGGAGGGATGATGTGCGAGGACTGCGGGACGACATGCAGTAAGCGCTGGAAGTTCGTCGTGCTCAACGGGGGGGACACACCCTCTCCTCTCTGTGCAGCCTGTGCTCTGACGCACGAGAGGCTGAACAGGGGGAGGAATCCTAGGGCCATAGCGGCTGCGTACAGGAAGAGGAGAGAGCAACTGGTAGAGTCTCGACATTCTTCCTGGGGAAACCTCGACCTCCTTAAGGCCGACCCTCGACTCATCAGCATCCTCCACCCCCTCAGCCGCGCTCCAGTCCACATGGTGTGCACACCGCTGCCGTTAGAGCTTGCCGTGTGCATGTCCACATGCTGGGAGGGGAGCAAGAAGCAGGAGAGGAGCAGAGAGCTGTCGAGAGGCGGGATAGGCCTGTGTATCATGGACTCTCAGGACCCGGAGACGATAAACCTCCAGCTCCGGAACCTCTGCCTCCTCCTCCGACACGACCTCCTGACCCGTGACTGGGTCGCGGCTAGCGAGAGTCTCCTGGCACTGCTGCTGGAGAAGCGAACGGTCCCCGACGTTGTGTTCAAGGCAGGAGCACAGCTGCTGCGAAGCTCGAAGATGCGAGGAGCGCAGCGGGACAGGCAGCGCTTTCTCCGCTCGCTGGTGGACCAGGCGACGTTCCCTAGAGCCATGCAGATCCACCTGGAGACTGTGCGGTTCCTAATCGAGAGCGGGCAGCTGGCAGATGCGAGGAGAGAGCTGGAAGAGAAGCTGGGAAGTGGGCGACCGTACTCGGAGGACAGCCGCTATCATGCCCTCCTCGGGATCACTTCCATCCTGATCCTATCGCACTGCAAGGAGACGATGGAGGAGGAGAGCAGCGGGCCGTCGTCGAGCGATGAGAGGATGAAGAGTTCGGTGTACGAGCTGCCTTGGTCGCCATCTCAGATTCAGAGGAGGAGGATGAGGAGGAAGGAGGAGGAGGGCGACTCTCTGAACGCCTCGGGGCTCTCCATGTTCATGGGGAGGAGCGACATGAGTTTCAGCAAGGGAGCGTGCGAGCAAGTCAAGTTGATCACGGAGGGAGTTCTCAAAAAGGTGGTTCCCTCCTGCCCGTGGGAGCTTGAAGAGTGTGTGCGCGTCGGGCTGGGGGACGAGGGGAGGAGGATGAGGGAGGACGAGCTGTACAGGGAGGCGAAGAAGGAGTTGCAGCGGAGCCTGGCCATATCTCGATCGGAGGCCATCTCCTCCCTCCTCGTCCTACTCCTCTGTCGTGGAGGAGAGCTGGAGGAGGCAGTGGAAGAGCTCAGCTTGCATCATGCGGCCGATCCGAAGAGCGTCAACGCCACAAGGAGGATGGCGACGCTGCTGATGATCCTTGGGGAGGACGAGGAAGACTTCCTCTCGCAGGCCTTCACGCAGCCCTCGGGTGCTTCCGCAGGCAGGAGGGTGGACCCCTCCTCCTTCCCCTTGCATAGGCGGCTTGAGCTCGTTCTTAGCTGGCTCGCGCTTGACCCATGCTCGCGTCCTGCCCTTGGATTCCTGGAGAAGCTCGTAGACCGGGTAGAGCAGAGACCTTCTTCCCTCCTGCTCCTGCTCCTGCGCCTGCTCCTGCGCCTGCTCCTGCTCCTGCTCCTGCTCCAGCTCCTGCTCCAGCTCCAGCTCCAGCTCCAGCTCCAGCTCCAGCTCCTGCTCCTGCTCCTCATCCTCTCGCTTCTTTGCTCTTGCAGATTCTCCTCTACTTTGTATCAAATTGTTGCGGCTGCTCTGACTCTGTTGCTCTTCTTCCTGCTGCTTTTTTTCTTCAGGGTGAGGCAGATCGTGTCGATCTCATCTCGAGCTTGGCGTCAGCACTTGACTACCAGAGGTTGTCCCTCCCTCCCTCCCCCCAAACCTCCGCCTTCTCCTCTCCCTGGCCGACTGCTCCTCCTCCATCTACTTCTTGTCCTGCTGCTGCTGGTGCTGCTGCTCCTCCTCCTCACTTTCCCTCGACTACTGCTCCTCTTCCTCTTCCTCCTCCTCCTCCGATTCTTTCACTCTTGTCTCTCCTTGTCAACCTCTTCCTCATCGTGTTGTCAGCTGCCCTGAGCTCGCGGATAAGCTTGCGGAGAGCGTCTCGCTGTTTCTGCGGGGAGATGAAGCAGAGGAGGCGAGGAAGGGAAGGGAACTCGAGCTCGAGACGGTGAGATCCTCGTGTGCATGCTGCTGGTGACGAGGATGCAGAGGGTGTGGGGAGAGAGGAGGCGCTGGTGGCCCCGGATGCATGGCGACCAGTTCTGTCGGAGGTTCTGGCAGTAGTGGAGGGGAGGAGGCAGGGATGAACGGGAGGGTTGAGGGATGGGGAGAGGGGGAGTGGAAGGGAGGGGGAGGACGAGGGGGAGGACGAGGGAAACATGGACGAGGAGGAGGAGGAAAAGAACGAGGAGGGAGGAGGAGGAGGAGAACGAGGAGGGAGGAGGAGGAGGAGGAAGTGAAAAAGGAGAAGTTCACTATTGCTACTACCACACGATGTCACGTCTAGATTTTATGTTGAATAATAATCATGCAACAGCCTTCCTCCTTCCTGCCCACGCCGAGCTGCGCTCTTCTTCCCTCCCTCCCTCCCTCCCTCTCTCTCCTTGATTTCCCCCTCCTCCCTGTCCTCGCTATTCATCAATGTCGAACATTCTCGTGGGCTTTCTCCGCTCCCCAGTGTTTCGAAAGCGAACGTCTCTCCCTTCCCCGTCAGCCCCATCTCCTCTAGCCGTCTCACTGCCAATCCTGTCAGTCTCCGCGTCCCCCTTCCTCCTCCTCCTCCCCCTCCTCCCCCGCCTCATCGACCCTCTCCTGCGCCCTCTCCTCTTGCTGATGCCCCCCCACATCTCCTCTCCCTCTCCCTCTCCCTCTCCCCCTCCCCCTCCCCCTCCTCCTCCTCCTCTTACTGGTGGCATCTCGTCTGTCTTTTCCACCTTTCTTTTGTTTCTTGCGGAACTGCCAGTAGAAGACAACGAGCAT